>NC_135573.1:75015000-75315000 GCF_965152235.1 Eretmochelys imbricata
TACTACCGTCAATATTAAAATAAGAGGCCAAATTCAGCCCCTAATCAATCTAGCAAGAGAAGGGCTCACATTATTTCATTAAAAAGGAGAGTTTCTAGGGACTGTATTAAGATTAGACCCAGCTCCCTCACTCCATGCTGATATTTACTTTGCCTCTGGCAGGAATTTGTGAAAGACATGGGGTAGCCAGATAAGGAGTCTAATTGCTAAAGTGCATGGATCACACCAGCTGATCCACAATATGGTCTTCACTACAAAAAATGTGTTCTAAACTCTAGTTAGGTAACTTCAGTTAATATCCTAGTTAAGACAAGTTTGTAGTTTTCACATCAGTTAATAGGTAGAGTTAAAGACTGCGGGAGCTAAGAACACACCTTTTTTTTGTGAAGACAAGGCCTGGACTGTTTTTCCAGAGCTCCAGCTCTTTAGAATTTGTAGACTGTGAACTTTGCAAAGTAGAAGGGAGCAGGGCACAAAAGTTTGGCTCCATGGTTTCTCTGCCAGCTGTAGATTTCAGGAATTGTCAATTTCTGAATTTGCTTGTGGTGATCTGTTACTTATGAAAGTTGAGCATAAAAACAGCTCCCTTTTCACCATGTGGGGAGAACCCGAAGGAAAAGTTTGTAAGGAGAATTTGTCTGGAACAGTAAGTGTAGAGGTTGGAGAGAGAGTATGGGGCTCTTTCAAACCCACAGTTGCAGACTTCTTCCATTTGTAACTGTATTTCATAAATATGTGTGTGCATGTGAATGCATGCAAGCATGCCTTTCCACTCTCTTGCTTTGTACAATAGGACTGCACATTACTGGTGAAAATCAGTTCTGGCTTCAGTATATAAACTAGGATATTCCTGATTTCAGGGACACACTAGGGTCACAGAAGAATCACGCTGAACTCTAATTAAGCATAGCACTCAGAATTTATCTACAATTAAAAACTACTTGAAGCTCCATTTGTCACACAGATTGCCTTCAGATTGGGCCCTAGGTAGGCAATATGTTGATGGAAATACAGTCCTTCACAGACGTATTGCTTTATATCAGTTAACCTGACACAGACCTGTTAACTAAAAGTGGCTGCTTGGCAAGTAGAATCTTTTAAAAAATTATCCTATCAGATCATTTTAATGAAAGAGTTATTTCATGCCATCAACAGATTTTCTACAACCATCACTTTACAGCTTGATCGAAGGCCAGAAAAGCTAAAGTGAAATTATATTAAATAAATATAGAAAGATTACCACTCTATATTGTGCTCTGCATAATAATGCTATCACAAAAACTCATACCTCAACACATTTCAAGAAAATAAGGGGTACATTTTCAAAGCAATATAGAGGTGATTCATAAATACATGATTCTTCTCTGCATAGATGCCTTCCACACGATGCTTTGAAATTCACACCACGTAGAGCAAGTATTTGCAAGATCCATGCTAGATCTTTTCATTCCATGACTTTCTGTAAAAACATTTAGATCTCTAGAGATTTTATACAAGATTTGATGCATACAATAGGATGATGGGGTATGCAAACCCTGCACTGGGCAACAGAGGGATAGTGCTCAGGTGGTCCTAACCAGCTGCACCTGTGGGAGATGTCAGAATTGGAGGGAGGAGCTTAAAAGGGAGAAACACAGATCAGTTAGGGGCAAACCAGCAAGGACAGGCAATCTCCAGTCCATAGCTTCTGAAGCAAGGCCTCGCTAAAGTAGGGTTGCCAGGTGTCCGGTTTTCAATCGGAACACCTGGTCGAAAAGGGATCCTGGCGGCTGTGGTCAGAACTGGTTGGTGGTGCAGTCAGACTTCCTGCCCGGCTCATGGGAAGCAGCCGGCATGTCCTTCCAGCTCCGAGGGGGAGGGGTGGTCATGGGGGCTCCACACGCGACCTCTGCCCTGAGCGCTGGCTCTGTAGTTTCCATTGGCCGGGATGTCTCTTTTAGGTGGCATTGTCAAGAGCTGAGTCACCTTTTATATCAAAATCCCCACCACGCCGTCTTTGTATTTTAAAAAAAAAATGCAGAGGCTGGTTCTGATACAGGCAACATGATGGGCTTCAGTGAGAGTTTCTATCAGCATCAGGACCATAGCATGCAAGGCACAACGAGTAATGTGTTAGACAGATTCACTTTTAAGAGTGGAGATGTAGAGGGAAAAATATATCTGGTGAATGGATAACTCCTATGCAGGGCCGGCCCACAACATTTTGGCACCTGAGAAGGGGGGCTCAAATGTCGCCCCCATACCCCCTCGCTTGGGCCAAAACTTTGAAAGGTCTCAGTTCTGCCTTCTTCCTGTTCTACTCCTCTCATGGTACTGCTCTGCTACCTACCCCAATAAAAGAGAACTAACAACTTGAAATGCCTTGTTCAAAAATTTTAAGTAACACTTAACTTTCAAACACTTAACAGCAAATGTAACTTTTCTTGTCTGCATAGTAAACACTGGCATTTTTATCTGTTTGAATAATCAAAGTGGTGCTTTCCGTGCCTTCTTGGTTGCAAAGATTTGAACTGCTTCCTGCTGAACGTCCACAGTCTGGGCCAGCTCATGCTCTATTGAGATAGTTGCATGGCCGACCAGCCTCTCCTGTGTCATTGTGGAGCGTGGATGTGTTTTTATTAACTTCAGCTTGGAGAAACTGCATTCTCCACTGGCAACTGTCACAGGAAGTGTTAGAAGTACGCGCAGAGCAACAAAAGCATTTAGAAAGAGGGTAGTCATCTTATTTGTGGACATATATTCCAAAACAGCCTTTGGAGTTGATCCTGCTGAAATGTGTCTTGAAAGGGCTTTCAGTTCATCACCTAAATCACTCACATCAATATCGCGCATGTCATCATGTGTCAACACTGTCTCTAGTGCCCTGCATTGCTGGTGTAGGTCTTCTTCAGGCACAGTGAGGAGTTTTGGAATATCATACAACATCCCAAATATACTGCTGTGTTCCTTGAGCTGCATGAAACGTTCTTCATCTGACTGTATTGCACAATCTAGCAGCTGGTTAAAGAATTCAACTTTGAATTGTTTTTTGGGGTCTCTTATGGGATTATCCCTTGCCTCGTAATCAAAATGTCATCTTCTTTGGTGACTCTTGTATTCTTGAATGGGTGGGAAAATAGCTTCAGTGTAAAGGTCCTCTGCCAACTTCTGTGCACTCTTCAGAACATTTTGAAATCCCTCATCTGGCCGGTAAGACTGTAGGTCTGACTTTGCTTTGTCCAGTTCCATTGCTCCAGATATATCAAGGTCAACACCTTGGAGTCTCTTGCTTACAACATTTATTTCAAATGGTATGTCATGCCACAACAGTAAGCCACACAGAAATTTGAAGTTATGTAAGTTTCTGGTGATTCCATTTCCCTCTGCCACTGTTCTCCCATGAACAGTTACTGTCATAGCATTATCCTCCATAATGGCAACTATGGCATCATCTATCTTCCCAATTTGGTGTTTGGTAGGCTTTATCACCTCCACTCGACTTTCCCATCATGTGACACTCAGTGGTTTCGGTGTCAGAGAGGATGTTCCCAGATGTTGCTTCAAAATTTGCCATCAATGAGTTGATGCAGAGAAAAATACACAGATGCTTTGAATTACATTAAAAAATTCAGCAGCCTCACTAGAAACTGAGGCTGCATCACTGACCACCAAGTTCAATGAATGAGAACTGCATGGGACAAAAAAAGCTTGAGGGTTTAACTCTCAGATCTGTGTCTGCACTCCTCTGTTCTTTCCTCTCATGTTGGCACCATTATCATAGCCCTGACCTCTCATGTCAGCTATCACAATTCCCATATCTTCCAGCTTTTTAAGAAGCACATTTGTTGTACCAGCTCCTGTAGTGTCATCAGTGTCAATAAATTCTAGAAAATGCTTTCTGACAGTCACCATTGCAGGGACATTTTCACTAGGTTCTGGTGTTGTTACAAAATGCACCATTAAAGTCATTTGTTCCATATGGCTGATGTCAGGTGTGCAGTCCAGAATAACAGAGTAATATCTTGCTGATTTCAGATCTGCCACAATCTTCTGTTTGGCTTTTGTTGCCAGTAACTGTATGATCTCATTTTGAATTGTTTTTCCAAGGTAGTGGTACATTTCTTGGGTGGTGACTCTTCTTAGATGCTCCTGGAGCACAGCATCAAACTCAGCCATCAGCTCCACAATTTTAAGGGAGTTTCCATTGTTTGGCATATACAACTGATCTGAAGCACCATGCTGTTCTAGGTTTTGGGTAGCAAGCATTCTCACTATGGCAATGAGCCTTTTCAGAACATTTTGCCAGTAAAGAGACTCTGATGCAATCTTCTCTTGATGCTGATCATCTATGGTGGCCTTTAACCTTAGTCTCATCTCAAGCTCTTTCCACTTGTGGAATGCTCTCTGGTGATTTCCTGCCTTCTCATGGCATGCCAGATTTCTAGCCAGATTTTTGCAATCCTTTGTTCCTGTAGTACCCAGTGTAGCTGGAACATTAGATTGGAAGAGTTTGTAACAAAAACAATATGCAGCATTCTGTGGTTTTGAGTACATAAGCCATGGCCTCTCCACTTTGTCACCATTGGGGATTTCACACCAGTAATGTGTTGGATGGAAACTTCTATTTTCATTGTCTTTGGGGACATGAAGTTTTTCACTTGCTGTGGCCCATGCAGTACAAGGAAGTCCCTCAGGCTACTGCTCAAGTGGGTCCATAGTCCTGGATCATCTAGACTTAAGGAACTAAACTCAGCAACAGCTGTTTCTTGCACCTCCACCACATTCTTCTCTGATCTACACTTTTCTTCAGGAATGTGCATGGCTACATCCATTTGAGATGGAGATATGGATGCTGCAGTAGCTACCAGGTCACCTGCACTCTGACTAACTGGAAGATCAAGCATCTCCTCACCACTCACATCCTCAACTGGGGCCGGAAGGCTCACCGTGAACATTTGTGTCTATGTATCTCAGGAGAGCGCCTTCCTGCTTAGATAGAAAAGCTTCCTTTGCTTTCTTTCTTTTTCTGAATGCTCCCCCAGAGGGGTGTTGCCTTCTTTCACTCATGACTGCTGTTCTGTGCCAGCTATAGTGGCTCTCAACACTCAATTGAAGGGGACAAAAAAGCAGGCTGGGTAGCAGGGCCTGAGTGAGGGAAGATATCAGCGTCTTAAGGGCCTAACTGGCTCCTACTACTTCAGTTGACTGCCTGTTCTCCTCGAGTGGGTTCAGGGAAGCAGCAGGAAACAGAAAGCTCCCTGAGAAGCTGGTGTTAATCAGTCCAGGCTCCTGGGGTGTTAGAAAGGTACATAAGAGGCTCCTCCTCCTCTCTCTCCCTGCAGCTCCTGCTGCTTTCTGTTATTCCCTCTCACCTTTTCTCCTGCCTGCCTGTTATGTCTCTTGTGCCCTCCTTCCTCCAGCACAGCACTTCACCATCTCTGTGCATCTAGAGCAGAGAGAATACATATGCTCCAGCAGCAGACACAATTTTCTACACTCTGGGTCCTAGTGGCTCCTCTCCACAGTCTGGCACCTGAGGCGGCCACCTCAGTTCGCCTCATGGTAAGGCCAGCCCTGCTCCTATGGCTCTTCTCACACTCGAGTCACAACCATGTTTAAACATATTTGGTTGCTGGCAGGGCTATAGTACAGCTTTCCTAGAGATAGGTCAATTGCCCGCACATCTTCTGATGATTAGCACCAAATTGTAAAATTACTGTTCAATTCTGAACAGATAATTAGGGATAATGTGCATGTCATTAACCAGTTGGCTTTCTTTTTGCATGAGTCTTTGTCTCAATATGCTACCATTGCTGTCTTTTCTTCTCCAACCTGTACTTCTCCAGATGTAAATGATCTGTCAGACTGTCATGATCAGAAGAGCAGGAGTGATAGGACTGTCTCCTCTCACCCTGTTCTGGCATATGACTCATGATGGAGCAACAGAAACCGGAGGAGGGAAAGCCTAAATTTGTCTCCAAGGATGGAAAGAGGTGAGTTGGAGTTCTCCCCTCCACTGTTTCCACCAAATATTTTTTTATCTCCTCCCTACCCTGCTGTACTTTTGTACTCCCACAGTGCCCAAAGTGGGAAGGAGAAAGCAGGGAAACTCTTCTCATGTTGTTTGGTAGGCATGAAGTGGGAGTGGGGGCAGGATAGTGCGGAGTCTATGATATGTTAGAAATGAGCACACCTAGAAATGTCTTCTCAGAATCATAGATAACTTGTTCTCTTCTGTCTTACCAAAATTTGAAAGCTCCTCGTATTTCATAGCTTGGTGCTCTGCACCATGTGCCTCTTACTCATATGAATCAGTAAAGAATAAAAAATAACTTCAGAAATACCGATACGCTTCCTTTTTGGGGGAAGAAAGTGTGACAGCTCAGCTCCTGCGTACTTTTGAGTATTGTGCTCCCTGGTCATGGTGCTAAACAAGACCTTCAGGGGCTTTAGCCTGCCTGCCTATGAAATGTATCCCCCACATGAGGGAACTGACCAGGTCTTGGACCTGCCACAACCAGCAGGTAACTGTCTGCACTGAATACATTCAGCATCCATCCAGCTGTATGGTCTGAGGCAGGCTTTTGAACAGGAAGCAGCTGAGTTCTCCAGACTGAAATAGGAGACCATATGCAAGACAAGACAGCTTGTGAAGGACAGGACTTGGAAGGACAGGATCATCCTTACTGTTTTGTTACTCTCTGTACCTAGCAAATACAGGCGCTCCACTCCCACACTGTTGCATTTCTTGATGCCCAGGAACACTGCACATGCAATCTGCAGTGCTGGTCTACAGTTGCCACACATCTGTCTCTGAAGCTTCCTTCTTGGTCTCATGTTGAGACTCGCTGGAGCCCCTCTGCTTGTAGGGACTTCAAATGCAGCCTTCTTGGGATACACAGAAGCTGCAAGAGCCACCAACATAGAACAAAAGTGAGTGGCTAAAGCCAAAAACTCACCTTCATAGTTACTGACAAAGCCCGAGCTATTTACCTGGTAAAAAGTCTGTTCATCAGCAGCATTACGCTCTGGACATGAAGAGCCTACATGTTTCAGAGCAGTTACTGTGGGCAAGGGATTTGGCATAGAAAAGGAGATGCAAGAGAATAGGAGTGAGGATGTCTATTTCTCCAATACTTGTAGTTCCTACAGGACTAACTCATGGACGATGACCTCCATGGATGGGCCTCACAAATAAGAACATGATTTCCCAAAGTATAGTCTTAGTGCAGGCCTATAGGAGAACAAATACTACTAAGCCTGATGTTCCATGTTTGGAATTTGAGAAAATTAGTTAATTGAACCTGTGTGTGTCACGCAGTAAATGAGGGGGATGGGAGCAGAGAGAAAACAAAGGAGAAATGATGGAAACAATGTGGATGGTAAGAAGAGGAAAAGCTAAGCGAAAACTGAGGGAGCAAGGACAAAAGGTGTGAATGAGATCAAAGCAGAGAAGAGGCTTAAATGTTCTATAAAAATAGCATAGGGAAAAATACACATAATAGAATAAAAATGGAGGGGAAAAGGAGAACAAAGAGAAGTGACATCTTTCTGTTGTAAGTTTTCCACATACATACATACTCTATGAGATGTATAATAGTGAATAAAGAGTGGTTTGTAATCCATAGTATTGAGGCACTATTGTCTCTAATACCATGTACGACAAGCGGTGCACTCAAGACTGAGAATGGAGCAGAGCTGTCCTGCCCAGAAGAAAGAAAATGCCAAATTATTCCTGCCTTGCCAAACAGGATTGCTCCTCTCTATTCATGGTTGCGCTTCGTCTACCTGTATGCAGTTGTTTACCATTACTGGGCAAACTAAAAGGTAAGATCAAGGCAACCAAGATATCTTTTAAAAAGTTACTTTTCTCCTGTACCCCAGTTCCCTGCCCCTGACAAACATAAATGGCTTCAAACTAAACAGAGACTGTATTGACAGCCATGGCTTAGAAGCTCCTTCTAGCAGTGAGCAAGGGTAAGGTGTCCATACTGAGAGTTTTGTTTTTTTAAATCCACAGCTTTAGATATCCTTGACCATGAGATACAATATTTTTGACCTGGATGTGGGAACTTGTAGGGTGGATAGTAGCTCTTCTGCTCCTTATCAGAGAGGTTGAAGAGTATAGTGCTGGTCAATTCATGTACTTCCCAAAAGCATGGGTCCTGCTGGGTTATGTCTTATCACTGTTCCTGTGCATTGGCCACAAGAGACTAGAGGCTGCCTAGTCCTCCTCATGATGCTTAGTTCTGTGTCCCTTTTCTCTAGCCTAATTATTCTCCCAAGCATGACAAGGGTAGAGTTCTGGATAGAGTAGAGTTCCGCTCCACTCCGCACTGATTAGGCCTCAACTGGAGTACTGTGTCCAGTTCTGGGCGCCACATTTCAGAAAAGATGTGGATAAATTGGAGAAAGTCCAGAGAAGAGCAACACAAATGATTAAAGGCCTGGAAAACATGACCTGTGAGGGAAGATTGAAAAAAACTTGTTTCGTTTAGTCTGGAAAAGAGAAGACTGAGAGAGGACATGATACCAATTTTCAAGTACATAAAAGGTTGTTACAAGGAGGAGGGAGAAAAATTTTTCTTAACCTCTGAGGATAGGACAAGAAGCAATGGGCTTAAATTGCAACAAGGGAGGTTTAGATTGGACATTAGGAAAAAATTCCTAACTGTCAGGGTGGTTAAGCACTGTAATAAATTGTCTAGGGCGGTTGTGGAATCTCCATGATGGGAGATTTTTAAGAGCAGGTTAGACAACCACCTGTCAGGAATGATCTAGATCAGTGGTTCTCAAAGCCGGTACACCGCTTGTTCAGGGAAAGCCCCTGGCACACCAGACCGGTTTGTTTACATGCCGCGTCCAAAGGTTCGGCCGATCGCAGCTGCCACTGGCCGCGGTTCGCCACTCCAGGCCAACGGGGGCTGCAGGAAGTGGCAGCCAGCACATCCCTCGGCCCACGCTGCTTCCTGCAGCTCCCATTGGCCTGGAGCCGCAAACCGCAGCCAGTAGGAGCCGCGATCAGCCAAACCTGCGGAAGCGGTAGGTAAACAAACCGGTCCGGCATGCCAGGAGCTTTCCCTGAACAAGCGGCGGAGCGGCTTTGAGAACCACTGATCTAGATAATACTTGTCTTGCCATGAGTGCAGGAGACCGGATGAGATGACCTCTCAAGGTCCCTTCCAGTCCTATGATTCTATGAAAAGCAAACTGTCTAGTTCAGTCCCAATGAGACAGAAGGGTTGCTTTTTGGCAGAAGGAAGCACTGGGATGAATATCCAAAGCTGGGTTTTGCATCATCTCTTGAGGCTTTTTACCCAAATTGTTTACAGCCTGGATTATGAAGTTCCAGCAGTGGTTAACAAGTATGTTTTATCATCTTCAGCTGGCCAAAGAGGCTGCTACTAGCCCTCCAAAATGTGGAACTTGCATTGGAACCAGGTAGAACTGGTCAGAAAATGGTTTTTTTTTCCCCCATGGAAAATTTTGACTTTTCATTGAAAAACAAACATTTTCAGCTGAGAAATGAAAATTTTGGTGTTTGGACAGAAACTAGAAAGTTTTCAGATGAAAGATCAAAATTTTCTACAAGAAGTAGATACTCTTAGCAAAACAAAGAAAAAATGTGTACCTAAATGTAAACCCAAATTTTTCATCAAAAACCAGTTTTGACAGAAAATTGTTGATCAGCCATACACTCAGGCCTTTGTCTGCCCAAGGCTAGACATTTCAATACTACAGTCTTCTGAGAACTCCCTTTGGAGCCTACCTGCTGGTGCAGAGTGCAGCTGCCTCCTTTCTGAGTAGGGCCAGCCATTGCGAGTATACATCTTCACTCAAACCTTCTGGTTTGATTCTGGGTGAAATCAGAGATCTTGGTGATATATATTTAAAGCCTTAAATGGGAGCTGGTTATCAGAAGGACAGCCTCTAATGTTATATCTTGTTGTGGCCAGTAAAATAATCTAGCATTTTCTGTCAGTTCCTGGCATAAAGGTCTCTGGGCCTGGAGAATAGAACTTTCTCAGTTGAGAGTCCCTGCCTCTGAAATTTCACTCCTCTTGGGGGTCTGCTAGAGCCTACCCAAGTCTATTGAACTTGAGAGCACAATGCAAGAAGTTAATTTGGTTTAACTTCTTGTTTTTGTCTTTGTCTTTTTTGGTACCACAAATGACAATATTTTCGCTAAAATTTCTGTAGGCAGCAAGATTGGTTTTGCAATGGAATCAGTGACAGGTAGTTTATAAGTGCCTAGCATCCTGCATCAATGACAGAAGGTCTATAGATCAATAAAACATAACAAACGTTAGGAAATATGCAAGCTCCCTGCAATAAGCCTGCTCTGCTCTGGTATTCGATCTTGTGGGACAGAGATATTCCTACTTGCTTTTGCTGATCATCAGTCAAGAGTCCTACCCTTTCAGAATGACTGGGATGGTGATGGATTGGTGAGCTTGTGAGCAGGTCTTCCTGAATGTGACAAGACCGACAAGTGGAAACTGGTTGGGAAGGAATTTAGAATTAGAAAGAAGTTGGTTAAATTATTGTTTCTAAGCAGACTTTTCACCTTCTACCTGAACCGGGATTTTCTGTTGCCTCTGTCTCTTCATACTATATCTAGGCTAATTTCTGAGGTTATTTCTATCAGGGCAAAGCGATACACCTCAGTAATGTGGGTCAATATCAGTGGGGATAGGTGGCGCATACAGTATCTTTTACCTAAGAAGAGAAGCATACCAGAAGAAAAGTTTACTTTCACAGGGTCTTTCAATTATCAATACTTCTATCTATCCAGATGAAACCAGATGGAATGGAAATGCCCAGGTAACAGAGACAAGGTGGGTGAGATAATCTCTTTTATTGAACCTCACTCACCTTATCTATGTAGTATCCTAATACCAACATGGCTACAACTACACTGGGTAACTGAGAGTTTATTGTATTTACTATTAAATATAGGGAACATAACAGACAGATACACTGTAGTCTGGTTAAGTAGCTTACTAAGAGATGGTGAATGGGTGGTCTTTGGTACAGAACTACTAATTATTCTCTGAGTGACTACTGCAGACACTGGGGATGCAGGAAGGGCATGTCTGAGGTAGTTCAGAAAAATATATCCTTTATCTACTAATTACTACTGCAGGTAGCTGAGCATTTCTCTTCCTGGACATTGCCCTCTTGCTAATGGAGGATGTAAAAGTTCATTTTATCTTACAATATAGTAAAATACAATCCAACATGGTTTTATTTAGCATTTTTCATATAAGCAGTATCAAAATACACTTTCCATATCAGATAATACCTGTATAATACAATCATAACACAGTGCTATGTTTGTGATTCTTGGCTCTTCTTCACCAAGTAACATTCCCCTGGATGTTCCAAATGGCAGGAGCTACAGAGGAGAAGGCTCTTGAACCAGCACTGATGAGAGTGTATGGAGGAGCCAAAGAGGGCAGTGTGCAGTGGCATTGGAACAGTTTTTATAGTTGGGGTGCTGAAAGCCATTGAACAAAACTATAAACCCTGTATATGATGGAACCTACTTTAAGCCAGGGAGTGCTACCAAATCCCCAGTACCCCTAGTTCCAGCCCCCCTGCCAGTGTTTGTCTAGGAGGAGGATTAGGATGGGTCACTAGTAAGACACAAAGTCCTGAGGTAATCTGAGCAACTGTATGATGGGTTTAAAAACAAAGAGGGTAATTTGTGAATTGGATCCTGAAATGAATGGAGAGCCATTGGAGTTGTTTGAAGATAAGATGTCATGCTTCTTTGTATAGTGAGAAGATGGACAGCAAGGTTCTGCACTTGCTGTAGTCTGAAGATCTTGGAGAGGCCATGTAAACAGGAGTTACAACAGCCAAAGTTGGAGGAGATGAAGTCATGAAGTATTTCAGCTTAAGAGGAATCAGGGAGGAGACTTAGGCAGGCAACATCATGGAGATGGAAATAGGGAGATTTGTTTATGTATGTCATGACCAGGGCATGGGCAGCCTTCTCTTGTGGTCAGAGCAGGAGTCTGGAGCCAGATCAAATCGGATACCAGGAGATCAGAGTTTGAGAGATGCCCAAGATCTAGAGTCAGGTGTCAGGAGACCTGAGTCAGGCAGTAGGAGCAGGTAGCCCAAGAAAAGCAGTCTTAAGCAGCGGAAACCCAGTTGTGAGGACAACTTCCTGTTCCTGTGCTTGGTTTAAATAGAAGCAGGGAACCGTTTAGAACCCTCAGAGTTCCAGGAATCAGATCCCAGGATTGGAGTCCTCTGTCAGTTGAGCTTCTAGTTCTGGCAACTGTTAGCAAGTCACTGGGTGGCAGGTTGGAACTTACTGGCTAAGAGCCATGTGGACTGGCATTCGAGAGCAGTGGTCCCTGGCAATGTAAGAACTGAAAGAGGAGATGGAAAGTTCAAGGTCAAATGATGAAGCTAAAATTGTAGACAGGAGAGGCAAATGAAAGCAATGAATTTAGGAGAAAATGATAGAGGAGATGGAGCTGTGAATGAAAATGTTCCTAATGCCAAATGGGGAGTACATCTATCTTGAAGGTATCTAATGTATTATTTAATCATTTACCTTTAAAGTACAAAAAGACTCCTGAGAAACAGCTCTGTGCTGCCTGGCAACAATTAAACTCACAATCCACATATGCAAAATACCCAATATTGGAACTGGAATATAAAAAAAAAATGAACACACCAGCCAATGGGAAAAATATATTCCATTCCTGCCCCCTATAAAACCTGTGTCCTCAACTATCCTAAAAAAATACCCCTATAGATGTTTTAAGTATTCTACTATACAGTATGGGCTTGAGTTTTTTTAAATGTATAAAATATATTTCCTGCAACTCTACCCAAAACTCTCACTCAGCCATCCCCCCAAAGACCTATCATGATCACCTGAATTGGTTACAAAATGTAAAAAACTGCAAGAATTTTATCAACATTCTTTTCCTGCATTCTTCACTAAATTTTGACAAATTTTCATCAAACTGTAAACAGGTCTAAATATAGATATTTTATTTGCTTTCTATACAGTATGGTGCAACTTTTAAAAGTGGACATGCACAACTGCACGTGGAAAATGTGTATGCAAATACATGCCTAGTTTATGAGCACTGTGATTACCATAGAATCATAGAATATCAGGGTTGGAAGGGACCTCAGGAGGTCATCTAGTCCAACCCCCTGCTCAAAGCAGGACCAATCCCCAATTAAATCATCCCAGCCAGGGCTTTCTCAAGCCTGACCTTAAAAACTTCTAAGGAAGGAGATTCCACCACCTCCCTAGGTAACGTATTCCAGTGTTTCACCACCCTCCTAGTGAAAAAGTTTTTCCTAATATCCAACCTAAATCTCCCCCACTGCAACTTGAGACTATTACTCCTTGTCCTGTCATCCGCTACCACTGAGAATAGTCTAGATCCATCCTCTTTGGAACCCCCTTTCAGGTAGTTGAAAGCAGCTATCAAATCCCCCCTCATTCTTCTCTTCCGTAGACTAAACATCCCCAGTTCCCTCAGCCTCTCCTCATAAGTCATGTGTTCCAGTCCCCTAATCATTTTTGTTGCCCTCCGCTGGACTCCTTCCAATTTTTTCACATCCTTCTTGTAGAGTGGGGCCCAAAACTGGACACAGTACTCCAGATGAGGCCTCACCAGTGTCGAATAGAGGGGAACGATCACGTCCCTCGATCTGCTGGCAATGCCCCTACTTATACATCCCAAAATGCCATTGGCCTTCTTGGCAACAAGGGCACACTGTTGACTCATATCCAGCTTCTTGTCTACTGTAACCCCTAGGTCCTTTTCTGCAGAACTGCTGCCGAGCCATTTGGTCCCTTGTCTGTAGCGGTGCATTGGATTCTTCCATCCTAAGTGCAGGACTCTGCACTTGTCCTTGTTGAACCTCATCAGATTTCTTTTGGCCCAATCCTCCAATTTGTCTAGGTCCCTCTGTATCCTATCCCTACCCTCCAGCATATCTACCTCTCCTCCCAGTTTAGTGTCATCTGCAAACTTGCTGAGGATGCAATCCACACCATCCTCCAGATCATTTATGAAGATATTGAACAAAACCGGCCCCAGGACCGACCCTTGGGGCACTCCGCTTGATACCAGCTGCCAGCTAGACATGGAGCCATTGTCACTACCCGTTGAGTCCGACAATCTAGCCAGCTTTCTATCCACCTTATAGTCCATTTATCCAGCCCATACTTCTTTAACTTGCTGGCAAGAATACTGTGGGAGACAGTGTCAAAAACTTTGCTAAAGTCAAGGAACAACATGTCCACTGCTTTCCCTTCATCCACAGAACCATAGAAGGCAATTAGATTAGTCAGGCATGACTTGCCCTTGGTGAATCCATGCTGAGTGTTCCTGATCTCTTTTCTCTCCTCTAAATGCTTCAGAATTGATTCCTTGAGGATCTGCTCCATGATTTTTCCAGGGACTGAGGTGAGGCTGACTGGCTTGTAGTTCCCAGGATCCTCCTCCTTCCCTTTTTTAAAGATGGGCACTACATTAGCCTTTTTCCAGTCATCTGGGACTTCCCCCGATCGCCATGAGTTTTCAAAGATAATGGCCAATGGCTCTGCAATCACATCCGCCAACTCCTTTAGCACTCTCGGATGCAGCACATCCGGCCCCATGGACTTGTGCACGTCCAGCTTTTCTAAATAGTCCCGAACCACTTCTTTCTCCACAGAGGACTGGTCACCTCCTCCCCATGCTGTGCTGCCCAGTGCAGTAGTCTGGGAGCTGACCTTGTTCGTGAAGACAGAGGCAAAAAAAAGCATTGAGTACATTAGCTTTTTCCACATCCTCTGTCAGTAGGTTGCCTCCCTCATTCAGTAAGGGGCCTACATTTTCCTTGACTTTCTTCTTGTTGCTAACATACCTGAGGAAACCCTTCTTGTTACTCTTAACATCTCTTGCTAGCTGCAACTCCAGGTGTGATTTGGCCTTCCTGATTTCACTCCTGCATGCCCGAGCAATATTTTTATACTCATTCCTAGTCATTTGTCCAGTCTTCCACTTCTTGTAAGCTTCTTTTTTGTATTTAAGATCAGCAAGGATTTCACTGTTAAGCCAAGCTGGTTGCCTGCCATATTTACTATTCTTTCTACACATCGGGATTTAAATGCATCTAGTGGGGAAGGGATAAAGGATATTGAAACATGGAATGAGGAGCGGGAAGAGAAGATGGAAGGAAAGAAAGAGAGTGACCTAGGGAGGGAAGTAGACTGGAATAAGGGAAGAGGAAAAAAGATAAGAATAGGGGAGTAATTTCAAAAAGTTATAAAACAATTTTATATTAACATTGTTTGGTTAAATACAGAATGTGGAGTGAACAGTCTGGTGATGAATTGTTACCTCAACAGGTTCATCTGCTGGGAGATAACTGCATAGGTTGTCACTTTACCCAATCAAATTGCAGTTTGTTAAGCAAATGGCTTGGATGTAAGATATGTAAAACATCTCAGGGACATACGCTGCACTAGTTGCACAAACAAGTTAGATACACAAATACATGCCATCCACATTAGACCCACAATAATAGCAACTCTTGCCTTAGAGCTGGAAGCTGCAGCTGGTAATGAATGCTGTTCCCTATGAGTCAGCAGCTGTGACTACTTGATAATACCTATGCTCAGGTTTCTGCACTCTTTCTGGGTGCAATCCAGGTTATTGATTAGGATTAGGCTGGTTGTTTGTCAGGCTCTCATGGTTTGCTACTGATTCTTTGATCTATTTTTGCAGTTTTTAAACAAAAGTCATGGCTACCAAGTAGCTCCCTGCTAGGCTGCATTAGCTTTTATTTGTTCGTTTTGTTTTTAGAAAAATTAAGTATGTGGCCCTTATGGTTGTGAAGGTAATCTTGCAAATGTGAACCATGTATAACCAATGCAGTGCTCTCATCCCAAACATACCAACAAATGGTGCTTCTGCAAGATGTTCCTATTCTTTATGGTACAGTGTTTAAAAGTGAAAACTATGTAACTCAGAAAAGTAGAAAAATGCTTTATGTATGTAATGGTGATCCAATGGGCTTTCTGACATAAGGTACCATTCAACCCAAGTAAGCATGGCAGAACTGCACCTTTAAAAGAAAAGAAGGCAGTGAATAAAATGTGCTCTGACTCTTCAGAGAGCTTCGAGCGAAAACTGACTTTTGCTTTTCATTTCATGGCAAAAATATGATTTTCCTGATTTTTGGTCTTGACAAACAATTAACCTTAGTGATGATCTTTAAAGTCCTAAATCATCTGCCACCCAAATATGAGATCCCACTGTGACAGGTTCCCCCCCAGGTGCCACTGAGCCCCCCAGGCCCACTAGCCTTTACACTGTACTGCTGTGATCAGCCTAAGTGATTATAAGGGATAGCAAACAGATCAAAGCAGATTACCTAGTAAATAAACAAAACACACAAACTAAGCTTAATATACTAAAGAGATTTCATATGAATAGCAGATCCTCACCCTAAGTGAGGATACCAGCAGGCTGCAGATTCTTAAGGGGCAAGATGCACTGGCTTACAGCTAAGAAACCCCAGGTGTTCCATTCACAGTCTAAAAATCTCTTTAGCCTGGGTCCAGCAGGGTTCCCCAGTTCAGTCTTTGTTCCTCAGGTGTTTCCAGGAGTCTTTTGGTGGGGAGTCAGTGAAGAACCACAATGATGTCACTCCCCTGCCTTAAATATCTTTTGCATATGGTGGATCTAGCATGTTTCAGGCCAACCCCCTCCAGGCCAGTGCTATGCCCATGCAAAAAGTCCACACACACACCCTCCTAGGGTTTCTTTGTAATTCTCACTCCAAGCATTAGGACTTTCCCCACCCCCTACTTCTCAAGGGCTGTGGTCTTTCAGCAGCTTTTTCTTAGCTGCTTGTTGGATCTTATCTGCCTGGGAAATGGCTTCCTCCTCCCCTTTCTCAGGTGGGTCATTAGCATTTTCACTGACTCTCAAGTCTTTAGTAGGATTCCCATCCTGTCTTAAAGAGACAGAGTTAGTTTCCACAAGTACTTCAGGAACAGCATTTTGCAAAAGTGGGACCTGGATTGGGGTATCCTCTGTATGTCCCCAAGAGGTCAGTTGTATGACTGTTCCCTTCTGGAAGGTCAGTTACAATTCCCTTTTAAAACCTGAGCCACAGGTTGGGTGCCTGGGAGCACAGATGCTGACCCAGCAAATCTATCCTGGGCAAACCCTCCCATGTAATCAGTGAGGAGACATACCTGTACTCCCCCAAATTCCTTCTCAATTTCCTTCTCTGGGCCCCCCTCTAAGACACACACTTCTGTGCTCTCTAGAGTGGGATCTATCCCCTGTTCAGCTGAGAAGGGCTCAGAGCTAACAGCCAGAACAGTCCTTTCACTGGCAGGCACCATGCCCTCCTCCCTCTTTGAGTTGGGCTTGCCTCCAGCTGCAGAGCTCATAGAACCTTCACCCTCTTCAGTGGTTTCTAGGGTTCTCACCCTCTTCTAGGCTTCCCTCTAGGATGCATCTTCCTATGCACCCGAGAGTGAGGTCTATCCCCTGCTCAGCTACAACCTGCTGGCAGCTAGCAACCTGGACAGTTTTGTTGCTGATAGGCAATACTCTCCCCTCCCCACAGGAGGAAATGCTGCCTTTAGCCTCCAGGCAGCAGGAGCTGGTTTCACCCATACCCACCCCTGATAGCATACTGTTTTCAACTGCTGCAGGGGAATTTAAGAGACCCTCTCCCATCCCTTCAGCAGTTTCTGGGATTTCACCCTTTCCCTCCAGGATTTCAGCACAATATTCCTCCTTGCTGCAGACAGACCCTTTGACAGCCCTAGCCATATTGAAAAAATCATTTCCAAGAAACAATTGTGATGGGTTATGAGGTACTGCTGCCACAGTCAATTCAGCTTCCAAATTCTCAGTTTCTATCTGCACTTGAGCCAAAGGCACAAGGATTTTGTGACCTCCTACTAACAAAAGCTCTGCCATCTGTCCTAGCAGTATGTCTTTTTCCTGAACAATGTTTCTCCTGACCACAGAAATTTCTGCACCTGTATCCCTCAACCCCAGGGGTTTCTGGTCATTAATTTTGACAGCCTTTATGTGCTTCCTGCCTGGCCGGGCAGAGGCTATTTTTACAAATCCTGTATGATAAGAGGCAATTGCCTGAGGTGCCTCTGTGCTCTGGGTAGCAGCATTCTCATGAGTTGCTTGCTGCCTGTTCCCACCCAGCACAGAGCATTTATTTCTCAGGTGCTCAGTGGATTTACAGTGGTAGCACCTTCTGTGCTCTTCTGTTTTTACAGGAGATTTGGGATGTGGACTAGAGGAATGGACTTGGGGAGGTAAGCGTCCAGCCTCCCATCCACCCTTCTCCTTCCCAGAGGTACAATGGGAACCCTGCTTCCCACCAGACTTAAACCCCCTCTGCCAGTCATTTATTTCTAATAGGTGCTTGGGTTTGTTCAAATTCATCAGCTAGAGTAGCAAGTTCATCAACAGTTTTCACCTTTTTATCCCCTAAACACTGTTTGACATCATTACTACATATACTCAGGAAATGTTTCTGAGCAACAAGATCACACATTTCTTCAAAGCTTGTAATACCGTTTCCCCTTACCCACTTATCCATCAAATCTCCCATCTGGTTTACATATGCCACATTATTCATCCCAGCACCTCTCTTAAGGCTTCTAAATTTTACTCTGTATGCTTCAGGTGTAATCTGAAACTGTTTTAAAACCATTTCCTTGAGTTGGTGTTCATGAAACAAACTGGAGAGCACTTCTGGTGAGCTGCTGCACACAGCCATACAGTGTTCCCAAACCCTTGTCTCCAGGGCACATCTCCAAATTCCCACACTCACAACACATTCCTTTATGAGGGAGCATCTCCAAATCGTATTTTTTCAAAAACATATCCCTACAGGAGTCAGTTGAAGAGGCAGTGAGGTCAACATTTGGCATCTGTCCTCTTGCCTGCCCACTGTGTAAACAAAAGATTGCAGTGCTCCAGCAAAGGAGCAGCTCCTCCTCCCCTTCGCTGGCTTCCTCAAGCCTTTCTCTTCTTAGGCCTCTCAGTCTTGGCCACCCTGATCCCTGGAGGCATTGGCAAACTTTCTTTTCCTCCTGCCCCTAGTGGTGCACACAGAGTGGGCAGGGTGGGGGTGATGAAACCCAGCGTTGAGAGCATGAGGAACACTGAGAGAGAATCATGAAGGTTCCAGAAATGGGATGTTATGTGGCTAAAAGGATTTTATTGTGGGGCTCTAAATCACAGAGTGGGAGGAATAAAAGGAAGTAAGTGTGGGGGTGGAGGCTGAGAATCCATGTGTGAAAGAAATAGGTAGGGGAGCCCAGGGAAATGAGGGAGACAGAAATAGTAGTTAAATAATTTAAAGTGGGGAAATAGAAAGGAAGAGAAAGGAGTGAAATAAGAAGATGAAAGGGAGAGTAAAGGGAGAATAAAGAAATGGAAAGAAAAGAGAAAAGACAAAAATGATGTACTAAGACTGGGCATATTTATATTTATTTTTCTGTCTGACTTTTCCTCCTCCAGCCTCTCAGCCCAGCTGGGCAGTGTTGCTGTTACTCTCTCAGTTCATTTGCCCCTGCCTGCAAGGTGCCAGGTGTTCTCTATGGATTTCTGTCTGTGGTTTCTCAACGTGTCTCAGTTGAGGCATTTACACAGGGCCCTAAATAAATCAAAGCTCATAACTTTAGGCACCCATGCTGACAATTTTGGCCCATTTCGTTTTGGGCTTTGTGCTCCTGAATTTTGTGCAACACTTTGACTACCACTTTGATAGGAGCTATATAAAACCTTATGATACAGATAGACTGAGATTCATCATATAGGGCTTGATGGTAAGCCCTCTAGAGTTAATTGACTTCAGCATGCTTTGGATGAGTTGTATGGTTGTGCATCTAGAGTAATAATAACTTCAGTGGAGTTACTCCAGGTCTACACTGGTCTAGCTGAGAGAAAAATTTAGCCCTGTACCTTGGTGTTCTGATGGAGTTTTTTTACTACTGTTTTGCATGTTGTGACTTAGTGTGAAGTATACACAAAGAATAACAAGACAACCAAAATTTGATACTGGTAGGGGAAGCTTAAAGTATTTGTCTCTCTTGATAGCTGTTGTGTTTTTGACACCGTGAGTGGATAATTTTTTAATGAAATAGTCATCTGTTGTTTATCCAAAAACTCACTAATTCTGCTCAGAGGAAAATTCTGAATATTTTTTGTAAAGAAAGGCTTCAAGGAGAAAACAGGTGTGTATGTGTTACCATTATTAATGCTTCTGTGAGAACTATAAAAGCTTGACTATTTAAATTCTGCTTGAATTTTGGAAAGTGATCTACTAAGGCATTATTATTTCTATATTTATGAATAACTTACTACTGTTCTAGATAATGATTCCTACCAACGAATGACTATCGCCACTTCTCCGTTTATTCTGCTATGCCTTAAAATTTGTCATTTTCATTCCACGGACTTTTGTATAAAACTGCAGCAATTTAATGTAATGTGGAAGAAACTTTGCTAATGTAATCAGGAAGAAACTTGAGTACAAAACAAGTCTTTGTGAAACCATCTCATCCAGAATTTAATTATCACGGGAGAGTCATTTATAGAGTGATTTACTTGACTTTTCCTCAGACTGTTGCTTTAATGTACTGAAGTAGACAAGATGATAGGGAAAAGGTCTCTGTTAAAGCGATCATTAGGGTTTGTGTTGGGGCTGGAGAAAGTAATTTGTGTATATAAAAGAAAAAAATAATGGAATTCTTTAAATACCTTCTGATATGCTAATTTAAAAACAAATTTATTTGATGAGGAGCCCAGTAAACCTGTTAATCTGGTACATTAAAAAATATCTTTTCTTTGTTAGTCGCCTGCGCATAGCTATTCCAGCTACGACTCTGGTAAGAACGAGAGCATAGGCAGAGGTGCTGAAGATCTGTCTCTGAACCGAGGAGATGAGGATGAGGATGACCACGATGAACATGAAGATGCTGAGAAGGTTAATGAATCTGATGGGGTAGAAGCTGAGCGACTGAAGGCTTTTAATGTAAGTCCCGCAGCATTAACTACCTTGCTTAACTTTACTAGTTTCCTTTCATACTGTTATTTATGGGTAAGTGTGGCAATATTAGAGGCACATTAATTTACAAAAGGATCCTTTTAAAGCACATTAAACTCTCACCAACAGACACCAGTTTTACTGTGTTTTATTTAGAACTGTAAGGCAAAGTGCCATCGTTATCAGTGAGGAGAACTAAGATGTGTTTTGTGTATATGTGCATGTTCATCCAGTGGATAGAGGGGGGGACTGCAGCTAGTTTATAGGAGGAGCATTCCAGTGGTCAGCTATTTTCACTTGCTTTCCCACTGTTTGTAATTGTGCATGATAACACAAGCAATTGTTCAAACTAGGAGAAGAGTAAATATGCAGTTCAATAAAACCAGGGAGCAATCATAACTTATTGTTAATAACAAAAGTTAAGTGCTGCCTATTTTCACAGTCCATTGTGGTTTATCTCACAATTTCTATACACTATTCTTTTCTTGTCTTTTTTATCAGCCCTAAAAAAAAGTCCTTTAAAGAGTTGTTTGCTTAACATTTCTGGCTTCCCATTACATAGCTTCTTCAGCGCACAGAAAAAATATCTTCCTGTCAGTAATCAAGACTAGGAAGAGAAAGAGAGCAGCCCTCCAAACCCTTTTCCTCTGTCTCCCTCTTACCAACAGATGTTTGTCAGGCTGTTTGTAGATGAAAACTTGGACCGAATGGTCCCAATCTCTAAGCAGCCCAAAGAAAAGATCCAGGCTATCATTGACTCATGCAGGCGACAATTCCCTGAGTATCAAGAGCGTGCCAGAAAACGCATACGTACTTACCTCAAGTCCTGCAGGCGGATGAAAAGAAGTGGTTTTGAGATGGTGAGTTTTGATTTAAAACCCAGCCCTAGTTTCCATCAAAACCCCATATGTAAATCCATGGCACTATTCTGTTTTCATCTTAGTGTCTTTTTATTTGGTAATGTCAGGTCAGAGGTTTCTTTCCCCCCTCCCTTTTTCATCTTTCCTGAATTTATTCCCTTTGTTCACTGATTTTAAAACATCTCGGGAGGATATAGTTCACAGGTCTGTGTGAATCCATAGAAAGTGAGGACTCAAGCAAGATGTGAGGAGAGAAACCAATGGAAAGAGTATCTCATTTATATATTTTTTCCTTTCCAATACCATTAAAGAGGCTATTAAGTTAGTGAAGTCTTGCACTGATGTAGAATTTCTTTGGAATTCTACTAATTGTTTTTCTGGGAGATCCATGAAATCAGAAAATAGGATCCTTCAGAGCACTACAGTATCCATAGTAATGGTCAGTGAAGGACAGATAATGAAAACTTAGAGACTGGAAAGATGAAAGACTTTTAAAAAAATCTTTAGTAAAACACAAGTTTTTATGACAAGTGCATTGACAGTAGCTTTAAGTTTTAGGTGATTTGTTTGTACTTTTGGATTTATTTAGCAGTCAGTGAAAGTAGACCCTGCTTTCACTTATCTTCTTTGAGTTGATATTCAGTTGTACAGATGGCATTCAATATTATTAAAACATCCCTGGCAAATTTTACAGTTCTGTCATTTATTTCCCAGGGTTTATACCTCATTATTTATTCACAGGCTATGAATTCTATGTTAGGGTATAACTGGCAGTATTTCTAGACCCTACACATCCTTGGCCTCTTGTGTTGCACAAAAATGGTAAGGAATAGCCCTCCTCACAGCTTATCAGTTAGTCAACTTCAGAATCATAAGAGAACTTTGATATTTTCACAAACCATAAGAGACACTAGCAAATGAAGTTGTAGCCTGCTACTTTTGATTTATTTTTCTCTCTCTCCTTTAGATAAGATAAAATCACTTCATCATTACAAACATCATTTATTAATAAAATGTATCATTTTTAAAGAATAAATCATTTGAAAACCCATCTACATATTAAAAAACTGGATTCAGCTTTAATTTTCTTTCTCTCTCTCTCTCTTTTTCAAAGCAGCCTGAATATAGTACTTGTGAAGTTCATATGATGGTTTTAAAACATTAGTTGACAAGCTTAAAAACAAAGTACCACATCTGATGGTGGGGCAAGACCAGTATAGTATAGTATGGGATATAAAATGTAGAGTCAGAACCTTTAATCTTTGTAAACTTTCATGATTCTAATATGCAATACAGCTTTGTTGCCTGAGACACTGGGTTAATGCTGCTTTCAGCCAACGGAAACTTAGACAGAAAGAGAGAGAATAAAGGACATCTGTATAGATATAAGTGCTAAAGATTGACAGACAGAGTGTCAGGTTGTAGCCATCCAGAGCAGGAGATGGACAAAAAAAATTAAATATTTTCTTATTATACAGTAACTAGCATCTTTTCACATCCATTCTCTTTGGCTGAAGATAATTCAGGAGTGTGAGACTGAGATATCACTGTGTCAAATATTACTTCATTACACTAGCACCCAAAATACATATTATACAGCCAACTATGTTAATAAATGGTCTTATTGTTTTGCTATCTGGCAAGATTGTGAACCCCTTACTCACACTAGTGAGCAGTAACTCACATGACTAAGTAGAGTCCTGTTTAAGTCACTGGAGCTACTTGCGTGAGTAACTGCTCACCAGTGTGAGTAAGGGGTTTACAATCTGGTCTATAACAATTAGGTCGATTTGACTTCAGTGGACTAGTCATGATTATAATGATTACTCATGTGAGTACTTCTTTTCAGGTTTATATTCCTGTTCTTTTAAAAAATATCATGAGAATTATTATAAAGTAGGCAACTTTTATGGCACAAAAATCTCCCTACTTTGGAACTGTTAAGTTTAATCAGATCTTTTGGTAGTTTCAACCTATTTTTAAAAAGAACTTGCTTTGATGTGTTTCAATAGGGTGGGCAGGGCATTGCTGTCTGTGCCATCAGTGACAGCCCTGGGTAAGAAGGGAAATATGCCAACGCTTCCCCTTCCTTAACTCTCTCAAACTGAAGTGTAAACCAAAAGCTTTTAGCAGAACTCAGTGGAAAATCTCTCATTGAATCCTGTGGACAGTAAGTGTGGTCCTTGGGGCACTAGTGCCATGTGGCCTTTATGGCTTGATTTCAGATCATTGTGAAAGATAGAACCCATCAAGAAGATGTTATAAAAACATTCTAATTTTTAAATTAGCTTCTCTGTCTGTAACTCATATCAGAAAGAAGTTCTGAAAAATACTACATTCGACAGAGACACTTGGCTAGCTGATTATTTTAAAATTACCCTCCATTTCACCGGGGAAAAGAATCATGTTGTCTGGATAACGACATTTGTGCAGGACTATCATGAAAAAGACATGTTGGTGTTGATCTGAATCAGGTGTTATGCTGAAATACAGCAAAACAGGATAATGATATCCTCAGGAGCTATTGCACTACTGTCGTTATATTAAATAGGATGTCAGATAATGATCTCCACAGGAGATGCCTTTTTACCCTACATGTATTTAATACAACTTATCTTTCATTTTGTTCAGGGCAAAAATGATACATTTTGAGCATGTAGTTTCAAGAGGAAACAGAATAATCTGATAATGTATGTGTCATATGTCAATTCAGCAATACTTGTGGAATAGCACAGCTATCTACGGCTTGGTGCTATGGTGTTTAAGAGAAAATGTAAACACTAAGTTTAATTAGTGAAAGACTCAGTGTGATAAAGAATATAAAGCATGCCTCAGGCTTGCTTCTGTCACTTATTTGCCATCTGTAATCCAAACAACACCTCTTACTGCATAACAGGCCAGTTGTAGGTCTGAGGCACTAGAAAAGGTTTGGTTTCATGAGTGTTCATGTTGCTCGCTAATGTGCTTCTCAGTATTAATATCCTGTTTTTAAAAGATTGCTTAAAGTTACCCTATTTATACTTGTGACAGCTGACCATTGCATGGACCCCAAATCTGTTTGCCTAGTTTCCTATTAAAAATATTCAGTGAAAAGAGTTTTCCATGTCTGGAATCTTTTCACCCTTTGATTATTTAGCTCTTAAATGTGCACCATCATTTTTGTTCTGACATAAACATATCCATTAAAAGGACTTTGTCAAAGTATTTCTTGTCAACTGTAAAATCATATTTCTCCTCCCACTCTCTATGGTTTTTAATAATCCATTGAAAGATTGAAACTAGATAATGTGTTTTCTTAATCTTACCATTTAATGAAGAAGAAAGTTGTTTACTGGGACTGAAAATAGGGAGATCTGGGTTATAGTCCTGGCTCTACCACCAAAGTACTCTATGATGTTAAGCAAGTCATTTAATTGCTTTCTCTTGGTTTTCCCACCTATAAAATGGAGCTAATAATACATACTGACTTCATGGGGGTGATGAAAAGGCTTAGTTCTTTAATATATCTAAGGTTGCTTGAAATCCTCTGATGGAAAGTGCTCTATAAGTGGGGCCTCTCTGAACTGATCCAATGACTACTACACTCTTCTCCTTCGATCCTTTCTCAAGACTCAGCTCTGCTTATGTGTCTCTGGGAAACTGGCACCTGGGAAAGGCTACGTAGAAGACCACTAGTGCTTCCTTATGTCTGTTTACATATTTATATTCTGGAAGAGAAACAAACATATAGATGATCTGAAAACAAGTTATGCACATACTAGCCTAAGTAACTATGTGGTCTTGTTACTGTTACCCTTTTCCTTCCTCCCCTTTTCACCTATTGTTACTCTCATTTGCTGTGTCCAGTCTTAACTTAGACTCTCATTCTGCAATGTGATATGTTTGGGTGGACCTTTCCACCCACATCCATTACTGTGCAAGATCAAGGTTGCAAGCTCTTTGAGGCAGAGATTGTGGAAGAAAACACAGGAAAAAACAGCTCCCAGCACAATGAGGCCCTGATTCTGACTGAGGCCAAATTAATAATATCAAAGGGCACATTATTATTTATTTATTACAAACTGGCAAGTACAGGCTAATCATAAATGGCTTTCCCTATGTGAGCTCAAGAATGGATTTGACAGCACGGATGAGGAAGAAAGGAGAGACAGAATGCCTGAACACATTCTCCCACTTAGGACCTTAACAACGACCACCCCTACACACCCCATCCCAGCACAAAAACAAAAAATGGAGAGCTTCCATCTTTTTTATCGTTCCATATTTCACCACTCCGATTTTAGCTGCATTTGACTGCTGAGTAGGCATAGACATGGATGAGGTTGGAAAGGGGATTGAAGAGGGTGACAAATCAGGATTTGCAATTGTGGAGATGTACTCGTGATCCAAGATTTTCAAAAGTAGCTAGTGATTTCAATTTTTGGGTGCCCAACTTCAGACACTTTAAAGGGGCTTGATTTTCAAGGGACTTTCTAAAATCCAGGCCTTTTAACATCTCAAGGTGGGACCCAAAATGATTTAGTCACTTCACAGTTTGGGTTTTGGAGGGATGGGGCAAAGCTTTCACCAATTTATTGAACTTAATGCTGAATAGATCAGCTACCCTTGCAGTTTCTGGGATTCACGGCTGTAGAGGTCATAGGTTTTTCAGCCAGATTAAGGCCTGTGGGTGCAAACATGTATAGCTAATCCTGATAAATAAGATGGAAACATTTAGAAAATTACCACAAATACAGTTGCATACAGATCTTCTGTGAATGGTTTTAGATGCCTTAATCCATTACATACTCCATCCCTTTCTCTAATGCTATATCATTTGCCTTTTCAAAGCACACAGTTCTTGTCTTGGTGAATGATGGGATTAAGGTAGTAAAAGGGTGACACTGAGTAGTTCAAAAAATCCCGATAAATATAGCTTATTGAAAAAAGGAAAAACAGTTTTGTGAAAAAATTTGACGTTTTGAATTTTTTCCAGAATTTGAAACAAACTTTTTGCAATTTTTTAAATTGATTTCTTGAATTTTCAAATTCTCCCCTTTTTTCCTTTTCCCCCCATAGTGCAATAAAACTGATGATGATGATATAACGATCAGACTTGTTTTTTAATTTTCTTATTTTCCTTTTGCTCCTTTAACCTTTCAAAACTTCTCCAACTTTTCAAAAGCCACTGAGAAACAGAACTAGTTTCAAGTATCAGAGGGGTAGCCGTGTTAGTCTGTATCCACAGAAACAATGAGGAGTCCGGTGGCACCTTGAAGACTAACAGATTTATTTGGGCATAAGCTTTCGCGGGTAAAAAAACCCCACTTCTTCAGATGTGGGTTTCATTTAGTTTCATTTTTCCTCAGTAACCTTGCAAAAGTTGAAGAAGTTTTGAGAAGTTAGAATCACACATGGAAAAAAATTTTAAAAGTGAAGAAACCCCAATACCTAGATATCATTTATTCTAGTCTATTCATTTACGAAAAGGCAGATGGGGAAAAACCCAAAAATCGAAATGTTGAAAATGGCAATTTCAATGAAGGTCTAGAATTTAAAACAAAAACAAAAAAACTCAAACAAACAAACAAAGCTTTTTGCAACAGGGTTTTCATTTTGAAAAAGGTAATTTTTCATCAGAAAAAGGTTGGACTTAAAAGTTTTGATGAGCTATACAGTAAAGCTCAAAATGACAATAAATGTTCATATTTCTAGTTCTTTCTAGATTGTGGATCTGGTTTTATGTCAGGCACTTTGCTAAAGTAGTATTTTATTATGTGTATTGTCCTGTTAGGACATAGGTGTGTAGTATAACATAGGGTTCCAGGTTGAGTACATTTGCTTAAGCCAAAGAGGAAATAAAAGTCAGGCAAACTCCCTGTTTCCTGGCTCTTTGAAGTATTGATGCATGGCTGTTTACTGCCTGAAACCCCAATCCATTTAAATCAATGAGTTGGATCAGGCCATGAGGGAGGTGTGAATCCCAGCCATTTGAGGGGCTAGTCAAGTTGGGGGAGCTGATCCCCTGCATGTTGTACTCTCTGCACTAATTATCTGTTCTTGTCTAGCTGATGGCTCTTTACCAAACCCCTCTGTCTCCTCTCCCCTCACCCCCGTTTCCCAACCACCAATATTGTTCATATATCTGCTTTCCATACAATCATATGGAGGTAACATGGAAGCCCAAAACACTGATCCAAAGCGGTGCACCAGCAGACTAGCCAGTCCTTGGCCATCCAAATTGTATATGTCATTAACGCCTCATTTATATGCTGAAGTGAGTGACAGGAGAAGACTACAGCTTGAGTGGTACAAACACTTAGGCTATGTCTATGCTATGAGCAAGGGTTGGGACTCCCAGCTCATGTGCACATACGTGCCCTAGCTCTCATTGAGCTAACATGCTAGCAATAGTAATGTAGCTATGGTAGTGTGGGCAGCGGTGAGCGGTGGCACAAGCTAGCCATGTCAAGTGCAAACTGCCTGAACCCCTTTTGTTTGTAGTCTGTATAAGAGCTAGCACAAGTATGTGTATGTGAGCTGGGAATCACACCCCTAGCTCGTAGTATAGATATACTCATAGGTATATAATTGTATGGGTCAGTGGTCTCTGACATCCAACAATCCCTAAACCCCTCTGTCATTTCCACTGTGAAGTACCATTTTAACATGTAGGACCAAATCCTGCTCACCTTGCTCATGCAAGTAGTCCTGTTGACCTCACTGAGACTACTCATGAGTAATTGGAGCAGGATTTGGCCCTTTGTGTATCCACAACCGATAGGGTTGCCGGTTTTGGGTGGACATATTCCTGGAGGTTCCATCACATGACATAATCTTTAATTAAATATTAATCATGGAATCCTAGGGTTAGATAACCCTTGCGGTCCCTTCTACTCTAATAACCCCCTGCCAAGATACAGGATTTGTTGTATCTAAACCATCTAAGATAGATGGCAATCCAACCTCCTTTTGAAAATTTCCAGGGAAGGATCTTCCACAACCTCCCTAGGCAGTCTGTTCCATTGTCCTATTGTTCTGACAGTTAAGAATTTTTTTCCTGAAATTTAATCTAAATCTGCTCTGCTGTAGTTTGAACCCATTGCCTCTTGTCTTGCCCTCTGTGGCAAGAGAACAATTTTCTCCATCTTCTTTATGGCAGCCTTTCACATAAGAGAAGACTGCTATCGTGTCCACCCGCAACCCTTAATATCCTCTTTTCCAACTAAACATACCCAGTTCCTTCAGCCTTTGCTCATATGACTTGCATTACATCCCTTTGATCATCTTTGTCACTCACTTCTGGATTCTTTCCGGTTTCTC
The DNA here is from genome assembly GCF_965152235.1 of Eretmochelys imbricata. Classification (NCBI taxonomy): domain Eukaryota; kingdom Metazoa; phylum Chordata; order Testudines; family Cheloniidae; genus Eretmochelys; species Eretmochelys imbricata. The sequence goes on from NC_135573.1 coordinate 75,044,217, forward strand.
CACATTCTTTCTTTACATTGGTGATCAAAATTGGACACAGCACTCCAGCTGACGCCTAACCAACACCAAGCAGAGCGGTACTATCACCTCCTGTGACTTGCCTCTGTTAATGCAACCTAAAATTGCACTTGCTTTTTTTGCAACAGCATCTCTTTGCTGACTCATGTGGCGGTTGTGATTCACCATAACTCCCAGATCCTTCTTAGCAGTGCTGCTGCCAAGCCAGCTAACCCCCATTCTGTATTTGTGCCATTGTTTTTTCTTCCCTAAGTGTAGCACCTTACATTTGTATTTGTTGAATTTCATTTTGTTGTCTATAACCCAGTTCTCCAAGATCCCTCTGAATCATAGCCCTATCCTCCAAAGTATTGGCAACCCTCCCCTTCTCCCCCGCCAGCTTTGTGCCATCTGCATATTTGATCAGCATGCTCCCTGATCCTACATCCGGGTCATTAATAAAGATGTTAAACAACATCGGACCCAGAAGAGATCCCTGTGGAACCGCACTTGAGTTCTCCCTCCAATCCAACACCATTCCATTAATAGGTTTCAGAGTAGCAGGCGTGTTAGTCTGTATTCGCAAAAAGAAAAGGAGCACCTTAGAGACTAACAAATTTATTTGAGCGTAAGATTTTGTGAGCTACAGTTCACTTCATCGGATGCATTCAGTGGAAAATATATTAATAGTTACTCTTTGTTTGCAGTTTAACCAATTATATATCCACTTAATTGGTAGTTCCGCTAAGCCCACATTTCTCCATTTTACTTATCAGAATGTCATGTGGGACTGTGTCAAAAGCCTGGTTGAAGTCCAGTAATATTATGTCCACTGCATTCCCACTATCCACCAAAGTTCTCTAACCTTTAATTCCTGGAGACTCCAGGACAATCCTGGAGGGCTGGCAACCCCAACAAACAAAGGGAGATTTGTGATTGTCTGGCATGTGTCACTTGGTTGCCTCTATCCCTTCATGCTTTTCTGTACACACATCCCAAGTGGTTGTTACTACAGCTTGACGTCTCTGACTTGGAGCAGGGAGTGCTTAAGGGACATAAGGGGCAATGTAGACCATTTTGAAATGTTAAGTGGACCTTGCTTCCTTTTTGTTCTGGAAGTACTGCAAGTCTGAGCTACTCCTAGGATCTACAGCACATACTCCTGCACATTGGTACCAAACTGGGTTCTGAGGAGCAAAGAGCATATAGTGAGCCTTTTCCCAGTACATATTGAAAATATTATGTGCAGACGGGAATATGGCATTGTAATTTAGACACTGTCATAATCAAATGGCAATATATGATAATTCAATTAAACATACTTCTGAAAACTGAAAAATAACCTGACCTCCACAGTGCATGCACAAAAGTACCCTGGGTTTTTTACTTTTTCCAGTTGTTTCTAGTTGTTTCTTTTAGTTCACTAATAGATGTTGGAATTGGATATTTATCAATGCATCTATGTAGACTGAAAGAATAAGTAAAATATGTGAAAGTTCAAGGAAAACTACAGTGCTGCAAGCATTAAAATGACAATCAAATTCTTCATATTTTACGAAGAGCTAGTGCTAAATAAAAATTATACCAGTACATCCAATAGAGTGCAGTACTGTACTTCAACCTATAAACAGTATAAAGCTCAAACAAGCCTATTGTGTTAGGTTTGAATTGCATGCTTCCTAGTGTGTGTGAGTGCTTCAGAAAAAAACCCAATACATTTCTCAAGAATCCTTTGCAATCTTAATTCTTTAACAAGATGTCGGTGAGTATAAGTTATGTAGTACTCTTACGGTTGAGATTTTTCTATTTAATTGACATCACAGTATTGTGTAGGCTGAAAAAAGTGTGAGATGAGACAAAATGTAAATATAGCCCAGTTCCATAGTTTATGATTAAAATTGTTAAAAATCTGTAATTTGAAGATGATTATTATTTTCTCTTGTAAATCAGTTAAAGATTTTCATAGGAAAAGTGTTATATAAGTGCTAAATATTAATATAAATGTGTGGAGGATCTTATATACTACGGTGAAAAAGTTGTGACTAATAACATGTGTGTTAGTATTAAACCATTCTTAAGCTGTGTATTACAAGAACTGAAGTACAATTGGTACACTATCGGACAAAGGTATTTACATGCCTAAAGATGCAGACAGGCACCTAGTGGGAAATCAATGGAAGTTAGACAATTAGGCCCTTTTGAGAATCTGAGTAGGTACCTGTCTGCATCTTGAGGAGCCGACATACCTTTGAAAATTTTAGCCCATATGCTTTTTGTATTAAGGTAACATTTAAGGTTCATTCCCATCCATACATTTGTACTGGTGTCTGTAAGCAAAAGAGAAAGTAGTGTGTGCAGGTCTGTGTTTACAAGTAATGTCACCTAGTATTTGGAGAGTCTAGTTTTCAACATTAATTGGCCTAAAATATTGGGGAGTATTTCTGTACAAATATCCTGATCTAAAGTTCAGTTTTTCAGCGGGGAGTAGGGGGGTTCACACGTGCCTCATCCATTCTTTATTGTTAGCTCTCTGCTTTTTTATGAATTGACTCAGACCTTTGTGAAACATAAATCTTAGAGCACTTAGACCAAATTTCTGTATGAAAACGTAGGCATTTATTTGTGCTCTAAGTTAATATTAGCCTCATGAAATGTGCCAAAATAGTAATCGTATGGACTACAGCTCTCTGTTTAGAATATGTGCAGTACCATTGCAAACTTCTCCACAAGGGATATCTGGACCTTTTCAGCTTAAACAAATGTCTTCCAGGAAATCATTATCTACATTTTGTCAGACTTTCACCAATAACTATATCTATACCTAACACATGACAGCTTATTTTTAGTTTATATAGAAATATGAGGTTTGTGTTTATATGGCAAAAAGGATATTTATGTTTTCCATGAAGATACTGTTTATGTACATCACTTTAAACTGAGACTATGGCTATCTCATATTTGAGTGACTTGCACAATAGATTTATATTATATCCCTAATAAGAAATATGACAATCTCTGTTATATTAAGCAAGCAGATCAGATACACAGGTAAGCCATTTTTTTTTGTGATTCACGACCAAGCTATTCAAATTTCAATTCAGTAAAAGAATCAACCACCTTGCAGTGCTTTTTCACAGGTAAATATGCTTAATTAGTTCAATATACTATTGATTATTGATTTACCATCTTTGAATGCCTGATCCAAATTCCATTACAGTAAAGGCAGATATTCCTTTGACTTCAAATTATTTGAAATCAGGCCCATAGTTCTTTGACTCTCCATGTTACAGAGCAATGCCATTTTTGTACAATTAAATCTGCAAATATAGCTTCCAGTATTTTGTAAGATTTCTACAAAAGGCATGGTAGGGGTGCATGACTATGAAAGGATAGTGAGCGAGTATCTTCATGCTAGTGCCTACCTCTGCTTCTGATTTGGACAAAATAGCCATCCCCTTAAACCTTACGTAAAGTCGTGGTTAATACAATGCAATGGTTTTGTGTTCACATAGTGAAATCGTCATTTCTTTAAATACAGATAATTGTCTAGACAGAAGCAGTATTGAAGCTACCTCCGACTAGCGCAGAATGTGACCTGAAAATGAAGCAACATATTGGCAATTTAATTAGTCAGGGATACGGAGCATTTTTCTGCTACCCCAAAAACAGAAGTGGGTCACAAGTGTTCCATCAACAACACTTTTCTAGGTATCATCCCTACTCTCAATCCTTCTGCAAGATACATTTGGGGACTTTTCTGCAATTGAAGAAACAAAGATTAAATTATTCCTGTTGACTTTCTCTGTTTAATATTCGTTAGTGGTATAAGCATCAGGTGTGAATTCCCTGGAGCCACAGGTTCAAATGCTGCAGGGGTGGACGTGGCTATTCATCTCTCTGAGATTGGTAAATGGAGTTTTATTAAGCTTAGTGTATGTGAGTCATTTGAAGAAGACCTTAAAACCCAAGATCCATTCTATGTAGATGCCAAAGACCCAAACCTGTGATCTTTTGTGTAAGGATAGATAGGTAGTCCTTTTGCCCTGGGCCAAAATTTCCTTACTTCCTCTGTTGTGTTACATGCTCAGCACAAGTTGGCTGTTGCCCTCAATGGTGTATAGCTGGAAGGCACTACAGTAGAACCTCAGAGTTACAAACACTAGAGTTACAAACTGACTGGTCAACCACACACCTCTTTGGAACTGGCAGTAGGCAATCAGGCAGCAGGGACGAAAAAAAAAAATAACCCAAAACCCAAATACTGTACAGAATAGTAGTGTGTTAAACATAAACTATTAAAAATATAAAGGGAAAAATTTAAAAAAAAAAGATTTGACAAGGTCAGGAAACTGTTTCTGTGCTTGTTTCATTTAAATTAAGATGGTTAAAAGTAGCATTTTTCTTTGGCATAGTAAAGTTTCAAAGCAGCATTAAGTCAATGTTCAGTTGTAAACTTTTGAAAGAACAGCCAGAATGTTTTGTTCAGAGTTACGGACATTTCAGAGTTACAAACAACCTCCATTCCCAAAGTGTTCGTAACTCTAAGGTTGTATTGTATATACACATGCAAAATACTACTATTGTTTCAGTTATATGAGTGCCTATTTTCATTTTCCAAGTGAACAAATGGGGATTTCCAATACAAATGTCATGGGATGGACAGAGGTATATGCTAGTTTTCCAGGGTCTATCTACCAAACTGCTCTTAAGATCCTCTTCAAGTTTTATCCATCAATGTTCTCTCTTCATCGTAAAATTACTGAAACATAAATAAAGGAGGATACAGAGATTTTCACTTGCCTCTCTTCCATGTTCTAAAGCTTATATTTTCTTTGTCATTTTTGAATCAATTTGTCTGTCTTGATACCACAAGAATCAAAATAGGTCTTTGAGTCCTCTATGTTGGTGTAGAAAAGATTGGAGGCCCGATTCTCCACTTGTGTAACTCCCGTGGAATTTTTCCTGGTTTAAACCAGTGTTGAGTGTAAAGAGAACCAAGCCCTGGCTGTGAGTCGGAAAGAGTTATTATATATGAAACAGCAATGCTAAGTATGTTCTATCGGTAACAAAGGGTTTGATGCTGCCATTGAATCAATCCCAAAGTAAGATACTACTCAACCTGAGTAAAATCAGCAGAATCTGAACCTAAATTAACCTCCTGAACAGCTTCCTGAATGAGAGGATAAATGAATAAAATGGATAATGAATAAAATATTTTTATAATATTTTTGTTTCTCAGATGATTCAGGCTTACGCTGAATTTTCCTGATAAGTTTTCCGCAGTTTATCCTTTACACTAGTGTACCAAGAGTCATCCATAGCAACCAGGATAAAAGACAGGGGATTTATAGCACATCTTGCAAGAAGTAGATGTTCCCTTTCTACTCCCCCAGGACCCACCCTGTTTTCCGATAAAAAAGTCTCCTCTGACTCTCCAGATGCTAAATATTAGGTTCTGTATTTTAGGTGATAGAAATTATTGCCACTTTCTGGGTCTGTGAAGATCACTTGACTGCTTGATATTACTGGTGGCCAAAACGTTGTTTTACAGATGTTTTGGTGAACCTATGTTTCCTTTATGGGAACGTAATCTGGAAGGATTTGGAGTCATTTTAATATCTGGTTGGACATGTAATTTTCTGGCCCATTTATCTGCCCATAGGTCTCCACATAGAGGTATGTTTTGTTTGTGCTCTAACTAAAGATTTGACCTGTAGGAATTTGCTAGATATATGCTCTTGCTTCTGGTACTCTGGAAATCAGGTTTGCCACGGTGTGACTGTTTCCATATCATCTGGCAGACTCCATAGTCAGTGTACCTTGAGGAGTTTATAAAACAATGGTATTAATAGTGAGACTGCCACCTAATACATAAGGGGACACAGCATGAAAATAGCATGGCGAAGTTAAGCAATGATGCACTCTGAATAATCTAGCAACTCTAGAAGACTAAATTAGTGCAATAGCTCATCAGCGAAAACATCCCTTTCTAATAAGGCTACTGCCTTGCTCTAGAACAGAGGTGGGCAAACTATGGCCCGCGGGCCACATCAGGCCTGCAGGACCATCCTGCCCGCCCTTGAGCTCCTGGCCGGGGAGGCTAGCCCCCGGCCCCTCCCCCACAGCTACACCGCCATGCGGGCAGTGGGGCTGCGAGGTCCTGCCTCTCTGAGCAGCATGGTAAGGGGGCAGTGGTGGTGGTGGGAGGTTGGGTAGGAGGTCCCGGGAGGGCAGTCAGGGGACAGAGAGCAGGGGGTGGTTGGATGGGGCAGAGGTTGGGGGAGATGGTCGGGGGGGAACGGGGTGGTTGGAAAGGCGCGGGAATCCCGAGGGGCTTGTCAGGCGGCGGAGGTGTGAATAGGGGTTGGGACAGTCTGGAGACTGGTAGCAGGTGGGGTTGGATGGGGGTGGGGTCCCAGGGGGCCTGTCAGCGGGCAGAGATGTGCATAGGGGTTGGGGTGCTTGGATAGGTGTGGGAGACCCGGGGGGCCTCTCAGGGGGCGGGGGTGTGGATAGAGGTGAGGGCAGTCAGGGGACAGGGATAGGGAGCAGGGGGAGTTGGATGGGGGTTGGATCCTGGGGGTGCACGGTTAGGGGCTGGGGCAGTCAGGGGACAAGGAGTGGGGGGGGGTGGATGGGGACAGGCTGTTTGGGGGGCACAGCCTTTCCTACCCGGCCCTCCATACAGTTTCGCACCCCAAAGTGGCTCTCGGGCCAAAAAGTTTGCCCGCTCCTGCTCTAGAACTCAGAGGAACACATCTACTTGTGTTGAAATATTAAAGTTTTTTGATTGTTAATGACACCAGGATTTAATATCAGACACTCAAGTCTCGTCTTAAACTCAATTTTCCTCTTACATACGTGAGAACTCATTGTTTATGTTGAAAAACAAGTTCTTGAACTTGACTTTTGCACTGACATGGCAGAATGTATATTCTATTATAGGATCACAACACCTACTTTGTCTCTTATTTACATTTGTTTTATACCAGAGGAACACCACTGATTTTACTCTTGATTTACTCTGGTGTAAGTGTGGGGAGAATCAAGTCTGTAGTATTTAGAGATGGAGAAGACCTATATGTTCACTCATTCCATCCCTCTGCAAGTTAGGCTATATTCCACCCATTACGGGAGGTACAATATCATATATTAAATTGATACTACTTGTTAAAATACAGTTAGCCAAAGCTGAGAAATAAGATGTGTTCTATTGGTTAAAAATGAAGTCTTGGTAACATGTTGCTCATAATTTTGGTATATTGTTCTTAATATGAAGTCAGCTGTGCCAATTCAAAGAACCTGTTCTGAGTTTGTTTGGAAAATGCTTTAAAATGTATGTTTCTGATACTCAGTGGTATTTCATTAGCGGGTACATATTTATTCTGTTGACTAAAATTTGATGAAATTCTCTAGAGAATAAATGTTGGGCCATTTAATCAGCAGGAAAGGGAGCTATACGAACTTATACAAGCTGAGGATCTGGTTCAATATATTTTAGCCCACTAAAATGTGCTTGTGTCCATAACAATGTGTATTACATCATCCTCATTTGGCTTATTTTCTTGAAATTTCTGATCTATCTTTGTGTGTAGCTTAATTAAGAAAACAGGTTGAGATATTCATTATGAGCTTCATCTTTCAGTGAAATGATTTTTGCATATCATTACAGAGAAAGGAATGCAAATAGTCTGTGATTGTCCTTATTTAATTGTTATAGAACGTTTTATTGCATTCACAGCCAACTGTAGAGCTAATAAGACTGTAGGATTCACTTGATTTACATGCAGCTTAGACCTAAAATACGTAAATGTTGTAAAACTAGTAATGTGAGCGTTTCAGAATTTAGCTGGAACCTTGAAAGCTATGTAAATTGATAGAGGCCTGACATATGTTACTATGTCAAAATACATATAGATTTTTAAAAAATCATTTTAATATCATCAGTCATATTGCAGCAAGAAATGTAAATGTTCATGACATTACATATGGACTGCTCTGAAATGTTCTGACAATCTGCTACGTTTGAGTGATGTTTCAAGCCTGTCTTTTTTCTTTTCTTTTTTTTTTTTTTAACGAGTTTAAAAACACTGCTCATCTCTGTCATATGTTGTACAGGATGAAACATTTTCTTAGCAAGAATCAGACAGCCTGGGTGCTGCTGGAACACAGAGAATATGCCGCTGTCTGTTCAAAATGTAGCCTAATGAGCCAGACTAAATACAATGGACAATAGAGCTGTGGGAAAAGAAAGTGCTTTTGATGGATCTGTGTGGATCAACTGGAGCTTTAACCTCTAACTAGTTTTCATTTTTCATCTTTACAATTTCCATTTCCACTTTTTGTTGATATAAATTACATTTCAATGAATGGATCCTCCAGCCTATGTGATAGTTTTGTGTGCTCCGATAAGGAAACAGCAGGTTATGTTTGGTCTGGTTATTATCCTAGTAATCATTTTTTTGTTTTTTTTTTTCTCTTTCTTAGTCACGACCTATTCCCTCACACCTTACTTCAGCAGTAGCAGAGAGTATCCTGGCTTCAGCCTGTGAGAGTGAAAGCAGAAATGCTGCAAAAAGAATGCGGTTGGATAGACAGCAGGTACTGTTGTTTGGGGTCTACCACATCCATATTTATAATTAATGGAGTGAGAGTAATTTTCATAGAGTATCACACAGAGGGGTGGTACATCTCTTATATTTACTGTTAGCAAAAATAATTAAATGTCTATAGATTTTATGTTTTAAATAAATACATGAAAATGCCTTGTGTAGGTATTTAGAAATGTGTTGAGCATATCTAGTGTGAATGGATGGATAAAGAGATTATCATACATCTGTGTGTAATAGTTGTGTACGTTATGTACTGTATGTGTGTATATTATATATACAAATAATATACATAATGTACAGTGCAGGCATAAAATATATATGTATATACAATTATATAATTATACTTTATATTATTTATATATGTATAATCTTCCTCTGTGTGTGAATTTATAAATATAATGAAGGGTGAAAAGACCTATTTGTTTTTAGTAGAAAGGTTACTGAGATATTTCCCAAACTACTGTACTATCAGTTGTCTTGTAAATCAGTCTTTTAAAATTCATATCAATATTTATCTTATTTTATTCTTACATTATTCAGTATCTAGTATACTGTATGTTAGAGTTGTAACTGTTTGCATTTTATTTGCTGGAAACATGCTTCCTTTCCAACTTAAAATCAAAGTGATATCCAGTCTTAAATTTTGCTTTTTTAATTGCTCCAGGATCATGGTGAATGTCGGACCTTTTTATTTCAGAAAATACATGTTTTTTATTTTATCTGATGATATTGTAAAGTAAAAGCCCAAAAACATCACAACTGTATTGAAACTTGACTTAAACTCATGCTTGATAAACTTTTTCTTTGCATACACTTTTCCAAAGGGATGGACGTTTTGCCTTTATCTACTTTCTGTAGCCTTCCTTCACAGCCTTTCTTGGAACAGTTGATGCTTAGGATTATCCTTTGAATGCTGATAGCTAAGAGTCTGGAAATGTATATTGCTATGTCTTTTTGCTGATATTTTGTCTTTTGTGACATTTCAATTAACGTTATGGATACACCTTAAGGTCTACTAGTTACAGGTATATAAAACATCTAATAAGTGCTGGTTAGTTTAGGGGCTGTTCTCATATAGATTTTGAAGTTTTTTATGTTCTGTCATTTGCTGTCTGGGAAGCAACAGAACCACAGAACAAATGTGCTTAGCTCAGAGAGAAGAGGGAAAATGTTATATTAACAGCAGTTACTTTGGTTGCATTGATAGTCTCCAAAGGGAGAGTTGTCCTGACCATTCCTCCCTGATCACAAAGATGGTGTCAGGCCAAATCAGGGTGACAAAGAGATTGACAGTGAAGAAAAATAGAACCCTTGGGATTCTCTCCAGAATGTGAAAGATTGACTTAAATAGAAACACTTCAAAACTATAGGAGGTAGCCTAACTGAGTACTATTAAGGCATTTTCTGGATTTGGATAATTCCTTTCACCTGCAGGTTTTGGTAGCACTTACAGTAACTTCTTTCAGAGTAACAGCCGTGTTAGTCTCTATTCGCAAAAAGAAAAGGAGTACCTGTGGCACCTTAGAGACTAACCAATTTATTTGAGAATAAGCTTTCGTGAGCTACAGCTCACTTCATCGGATGCATGTAAAAGTAACTTCTTTTAATTTTTACTTCTAAAATGCATAATCTGAAGCAATGAAAACTCCCAATTAATCTTTTTAATTAAAAAGTTCATGTTAAGATCACAAAGCTGCCTGCACAGAAGATATGTTGGATTCTTGATCCTTGCACCTTCCTCACTCTTTTTGGCAATAGGGGCTTGGGGCACTATGGAGACAATTGTAAGTAATTACAGCAACGTCATAACTATAATTTTCCATTCTAAAGTTTCACGGTGTGTTTCTGAAATACGTGGGCAGATTTACTTGAGTCTTATGCCTGTTTACGCAAGCATAGGCTCTGGCAGAGATCCCAGTAGTGGAACCTGTAGGGGGATGAGGTTGCTGTGGTGAAAAACAACTATGTCATCAGTCATGCCAGGAGGACCCTAGCACAGCACAGAAATTGAGTAGTCCTGGCAGGAAGCTAAGAGTGTCTGATAAGCATGCTCATTCAGCAGCTCCCTTCAATGCGTCAGGCCTTAGGAGCCTTGAATTAAAACTCTGCTCCACTTGTGCAAACCCAATGGAGCTCAGTACTGATACCACCACTTATCGTCCAAAGGAGTCCGACTGTCCTGCGAAGCAAGGTGTAATGAGCATCCCTGCTGCCAGCTCTTTTAGAATATAGCCTGTAAATAGTCTATGTATCTATATCTATATAGACCTATATATTATACATATAATATATAGGATGGGATTTTCAAAGGAGCCTCAGGGAGTTAGTCAACCAGATTCCATTGCAAACCAAAGGGAGTTAGGTACTTAACTCCCTTAGACTCCTAAGAAAATCTTAGCCATAGTTACAATATATAAATCCTGCTATGCAGAAAACTTGTATCCATCTATGCTGAAAACTGCCTGAGGCAGATATATTGCCTCTCAGAGTGAAGGGGTTGTGCAGTTGGTGATAAACCCTTTCAAGTTCTGCAGCATTCATTTCCCACTGCATGGACCCACCTCCACTTCCTTGCATCTCCCCGCATACTTTAGGGAGTCTACCACTGTTGATGCTAGAATTACAGAGTCCTTGCACTCCCTGAACACAAGGACTGGGATTGTGCCTGGCCCCTACACTTGGCATATGTGGTGGTGACTTCTTGACCTCTGTTCTCTCTGACCCTGATGTCCCCTCAGGCACAACGTGTCCCATAACAGGCTGTTGGAGTGTGTTACATACAGATCTCAAATAGGAGTTTGAGGCTTTAAAATATTTTACCTCCCAAGACAAGTATTTTAAAAATGATTTGGTAAATGGTGTTAATTTCAACAACAGTTTTGATGAATAATCAGCCCAACAACGGTTTGAGTCAATGAAAAGATCTAATGCAAAAGTCAAATCAAAGGTAACCCCAAATTGTTTTTAGTTGTTTAATGTTTATTAAAGACAAACAGAATTGTTGATGGTACTAATTACTTTCACTCCCAGTTATTAAAAGAGAAGGCAACAAATATAAAAGATAAAGCATTTGAGGTTAAGTGCTTTATTATATTATCCACATGTAACGTATCCACCAGGAAGAAAAAAAATCCCCAATAGTGCCTAAAAGGTACCGTAAAGATGCAAGCTCTCTTTGTGTACTCTTTTGTGTGACGGTGACAAATATTGCATTTTATGAGCAACTTCCTTGCTGTATTCTGACAAATACAATAATAAATTTGGCCCTGATCCAGAAGAGCACTCAAGCCTGTGCTTAACATGAAGTGTGGGAGAAGCCATTGTGACTACTTACATGCTTTGCTAGACTGAAGCTCTAATGCCCTCCATGTAAAAATCAAATTTTTGAAAATAAGGTAGTAAAAACTGGCCCTTAGGGAAGTAATCTATTTTCAAAATATGTGATTTATTAAAATCAGGCTCATAATGAGAAACTAACTTCAACCTTACCTATGGAGAGACCAGCATCTTTCCATAATGTTTGAATATGTAATATAAAGCATTGTCAGTTGTGTAGTTGTTTCCTGCAAGTAATACAAACATGTTTACTAGGTCATGATAGCTTGGGCTATAATGCTTAGCTGTCTGACTGTGTTAGATGTTACCCAACTGTTCTTTTTAACTTGAATGTATCTAGATTACCTTGAGGTTAGGCTCAGGTGGTTGGCCTGAAACCTGAATAAGTGCAGAGGATTTACATATAAGATGAATATTATCTGACTTCAGAGTATTGTCACTTCAATTTGTGTTAGTCATCCAGGAGTTATTGTTTATATTTTGTAACTACATGGCTTTATCCCACCGTACACTGGTAACTGCTCCAAGAAAAAAAGATTATGGACAAGATGGTGGGGTCTAGCTGATCTGCCCGAAGCCCAGGTCAGGAGGTGGTGTGCAAAAGCGGTACAGACCTCACCTTTACACTACCTGGTCCTGCCTCATCTCCATTCGGGATCAGACCCCTGGCCTGGATTTTGGATGGAGTTGCTTCCAGCCTATGTTCTGAGGGCTTCTCTAATTTATGTTGACTGCAAATGGGCATAAGGGACCAAAACTACAGCTGAAAGTCAGTGAGGCCCTTTTTATCTTCTTCTTTTGCAGCAGGGAAGGAATATGGCATTATCAGATCCTCTGTGCCACTGAAGGATCATGTTTACCAATGGGGTGATCTTCCCTGAGTCAGTATTAAACTGGCTTACGGGCCCTGTTGCACCTGTGGTGAAATCAGTGCAAAGTAGTTACACTGAGTTGTAGGGTCTAGCATGTTGTGAAATGGAGAGTTTTGAATGAAACTTAGCACAGCCAGAATAAAAACACATTTGTATACATATATTGTATATGGTGAATAGGTACGTGGCAGTGACAATAGCTTTTATTGTATGCTTCATGTTAGGAACTTAGTTAGGATTAGGTTGATTAGACTGATGGGGAATAAACTGTGGAACAAATTGACTCCTCACTAAGCACACTGGCAATCTTCAGAGAAAGTGTGATGACTGTGGCAGCATGAACTTCTGTGTGCATTTACCCCCTCACTGCAATGGTGCTGGACCAGGTTTTCTAGTGGGGGTGCTGAAGGCGGAAGCCATGTATTTGGGTGGTGGTTACTACTTCAAGGCAGGGAGTGTGACTGATCCTCTAGTTCCAGCACCTGTGCCTCACTATGGAAGCCCTAAGGGGTTTCTGAGGGCAGGAGTCTGCTGTGGAATCCTGGGCCACGTAGCTGGAGTTTCAGCCATAGGCCTGGTAGCGCTGCTGTGTGATCTAAAATCTTAGCAATTTCTGACTTTGCATCATTTTAGCAGGTCAAGGGTTGGGCTCATGGTAGAGGTATGGCGTGGTCTTCACCACACCAACCCACGCCTCCATAAAGGCCGCCCAGGAGCAACTTTGGCATGTGGTTCCCAGTGAGAAAAGAGACCTAGGGTTTGGCCACAGGATCCTCTCCATCCAAAGCAGAGAGGGCTAACCAGATTTCTAGGAGCTGCCAGCAGGGAGCCTTGGGCCTCTGATGAATCTCCCAAAATATGGGGATGTTCTTGACTTTCAGGGAAGGGTGAGACTGGTTCTCTTTTCATCCGTGGAAGAATGAAAAAGAAAGAAATTTTTTCCCTTCCTCTCTCTCTTGGTCACTAATTTGCACCGACCCTTCCTTTTTATAAGAGAGAGTGAGGAGAAGATTGATTTCAAACAGGCAAATAAGGAAATAGAACAATACTGGAAAAAATCATCTTTATTGTTCTTTGGACACAAACGTTGTACATAACATTATGCACCTTTTTTCTCTATTATATTTAGAATTAATTCTTACTGGTTTCCCACTTGCTTACGTTGTAGGTTTTATGTATAACAAAATATTGCTTGTTTTTAAATGAGGCAAAAAGGTGAGAGGAAACTTGCCACCAAAAGAGTATCTGGGCTCAAGGTAGGGGAGCGGGGTGGGGGAAGGTGGAAAGAGAAAGACAGCAGATTAAAACAGCTCCTTCAGTATGTGAGCTCTAGTCTAACTTGTCACATGTATGTCTGGATGAGTGTATGGGTCTCTTTCTATACAAATATCCATATTTGGCAAGATCTTCAACTGGTGTAAATTGATGTAGCTCAGCTGACTTCACTGGAGCTCCATTGATGTATATCAGATAAGGATCTGTCCCATTACACAAACATTATTATGTGTGTGAATAATATTCATACCTATTTCTGAAGATAGCAGACCAGATTGTCCCCTGGATTCAGGTTGCTGTGTGTCGCTCATGCAAAGTGACCTTCAAGTCAATGTACCCAGCCATAGGAAGGAGCACCTTAGCACAGGGGGATCTTGGGGTGTAGAACCAGCACAATGGTTTGGATTCAGTTTCCCACTCTGGGGTCGGCGTTAGTGTGTAAAGACAGGATACCATCAGATCTTTATCCATTATGCCAGAAGGCAGGTCCAGCACATAGACAGCCCAGGATCAGGGGAATACAAAGGTGTTTTAACTTCCCCTTTGCACCCCATTCATCCCCAAACTACACTGGGCGCTCCGTTGCCACACCCAAGGATTTAGCCCACTATAATAGTCACTACTTTTAATTTTCAACCTGATATTAGACCAGCAAGCATTCGTTATTTCATGAGAAATCATTTTGTCACTTTAGTTTCATTATGACTGAAGAGCTGTGATTTTTAAATTAGCCGACTTTTCGGAGAGTGCTGAGCTGAAATATTGTACAGAATATACAAATTAAGAAGTAGACTTTTATAGTTTTCCTCTCTTTAAAAAAGTAAATATAAAGGGTACAGCTTCCTTTTGATTCCAGAGACCTGTTCTGAGTAATAAAAATGAGACCGCTTCCTAGCCAGCCACAGCTGATGTCATCATAGATTCCCTGCACGGAAACACCATAATAATAATTGTCGTGCAAAAGCCAGAAGTCCAAATTAGTTGAGTTTGATTTAATTCAACTATTATTTATTATTGCCTGTAAGGCAAATGTGCAGTAGTACGATGAAACTGTCAGAATATGTGTATGTCTCCATATGTGTGTGGGAGACAATTTCTCTTCCAGTGAAGAAAGCAGTTATATTCAAATTTTCTTTAATTCTTGATATGGGATCATACATTTGAGATAGCTTAAAAACAACTCAGTGTTAATCTCTCCATATCTGTCTCTAGTTTCATTATTTCTTCAAGTACCAAAGGAGGATCTATTTATCTAAGTGTTAAATCTAGTTCTGATTTAGTCACAACATTAACATGGTCTTTCACGTTACATTTCTGAACCCCGTGGAAATCATCAGTTTCTGAAATTAAAAAATAACTTTGTTAATTATTCAGCCTTTTCATTGCCTCTTGAGTATGGCAGGTTATAGTGTGCTTTATTGTAATGGTTACACACATTTTGAAAAAAGGAACCACCTTTCCATCTGAAAGAGCCCTATGACTTTACATAATGTGATTTGTAGCCACACAGATTACCGACTAGTAATGCTCCAAGGTACTAAAAGATAATATCCAGCACCCAGAGGAGGTATATGCTTGAAGATCCCAGGTCTACGCTGTACAGAGTAACATAAATGAAAGATAAATTGGCAAAGATGTGGAGACTTTAAAAAACTAACCCTCTTCCCCTCCATTCCAGTTTTTGGCAAAATAGAAACAAATTTACAGATCTGAATGCTATAGAAGACGGTGGAGGGGTAAAAATTTTTGCTTCATTTAGTAATTTTAACAGTATTGCTTTTAGCTGCTAGAGGAGTAGAAGTAGATGACTATTAGGTTTCTGACAAAGCAATTATGGCCTAGACACATATGCTGGGAGCTGACCTGACATTTGCCTCTGGATAGTTGTCATAGCAGCAGCCTGAATAGAGCAGCTTGATACAAATGCATGCTGCAGAGTGGATGTAAGTTCTGCACTAATGCAATACATCTGAATGTTAATAAAAGTGCACACATACTGCCACTTAGCTGAAGCCACTGCTATTGTGTTTCATTCCATTTGTCTAATTCCTAAATGTTCACTTTTAAATCAATTCAGGTTTGCAAGTTTATGTTAATGATCTACCTTCAGCCAATTTGTGGCGCCTTCTCTCTAGGTGACTCAGTGGTAACAAGGGGGTTGATGCTCGGGGAAGACTTTTCAAATACAGTTTTGTTAACAAAAGAGATGCCCAGCTGCTACAAACCAGGAGCAGCCAATATTGCCGTTAAGAAAGGAAGAAATTATCTGTGGACAAATTATAGATAATTACAAACTGTTTTGGAAGAAACTAATTTATATGGCAATGCGGGAGTGGACCATTCCAGGACCACTGTATCAGGTTTTCAGCATGGAGAAGGAATTAAGGCCTCTAATCCTTTGTACTTGAGGACTGAGAGTTAGAATCTCAACTCTGTCTTTAATGCATGGGTTCTAAATTTTGACAGTGAGCAGTTATCTCCTGGATTACAGTTCAGACAGTAGGAAAAGAGGATGGGGGATATATAATTTTGTGTGTGTGTGTTTACTTTCCAGATAAATGTACACTGCAGCTCTTGAGAGGAAGGAAGAAACAAATTGCAGAGTTCCTTCATGCCTCTTTTTATTCTGTTGTTTATATTCTTAATTTCTGTATCAAGTGCAGACTTGGGCAACATTTGCTACAGAAAAAGCAAGCATGCAAACATACCTCCCAACAAAAGGCTAGATTTGTGCCTTTAAGGCAATGCTTATAGTAAAGGATGGTAGGAGGCTACAGTCCCCCAGCAGGAGCATGGGACATGTTCCGCCTCAGGAACTAACAATACCTACCAGAGCTCCTCAGCGTGCATGGGGAACAACAGCCCATTACAGGGTGCAGCTTTTCTCCACTTCCTCTGTGCAGGCTGGTGTGGAAGGAATAAGGCCTTGCCTCCTTCTGGCCCCCTTTGGAGCACCAAGTGTCCCTGGAAGAGCAGAGAGAAAAGACACTGCAATTGTGCCTAGCCTGTGCATGACAGCATTGCAAGGAATGGAGGGAAGACTCCTTGAGCCATCACTCCACTGTGCATCTGCATAAGGAACTAGCAGAATCAGGCTCAAAATGTTTGCATTTGAGAATGGGAGGTTTCTTGAGTCTTTTAGACTATAAAAGAGCAATTAGAAAAATCCTTTCTATTTGAGGCAATTAAAAGCAACCTGTTAAAAACAAAAATGCTAACACAAATGTAATAGGCCAGAGGTTTCAAACTTTAGTCGATGCATGTCAGCAGAAGCTGGAGAATACTTCGCACCTCAGAAAAATCAGAATACCTGAGGTTAATGCAGCTAAGTACTGTACGTGGTTGTTTGAATAGGGATTCAGGTATCTAATTTCAGGTATACAAATTGGACAGTTTTGACCACAGATTAATAAACCATCTCTGAGAATAGTTTGGCATCCTCACATAAATAGACACATACGTGTGCATGCACATAAGCTTTTGGTTTAGGCCTTTTTCCTCTCCCTCCACATCCCCACCCAATGATTATTTCTCTTCTGAATTGAACGACAATTTCCTTTTGTGCTTCCAAATTACACATTCTAACCACTGAGGCACAAAATGTTATGCAGGCACAATTTAGCTGGGTATGGATTATTGTCAAGAGATCAAATTATGTGCAAGCACTGAGAAATTTAGCTTCCTACCCACAATGCAATAGCCATATTGTCAAGAGGAGGAATATAAGCAGCATTGTAATTTAAATCCCACTACCTTTCAAGTTAATGGCAAAACACCTCGTGATTTCACTAGCTCAGGATTGGGCTCTTTGTTATTAATAGATGCAGTTAGAATGGAATGTTGGATATTGCAGACAAAAATATTCCCCATCCCAAAAGGTATTAAATTTGATACATATATTTGACAGGAATAGTGCACCAATCATGCAGTAGCAAATAATTTCATGCCTTGGACACACAGTGAGGTGAACACCTAATTTTTTATTTAAACATAGCTTTTAGAAAATTAGAAAGAGTATGGATTCATTTTTTCCATGTGGTAATTTCTCTTTAGGGTTATCCAGAAGGGTCCACATGCAGCAGAATCTGGGCATGTACAGCTGAAATAGATGCTGCTTGTTTCAGTGTAGACACTAAAGATCCAGAGGTGTAATAAAATATTTGAAGTGGGTTAAAATTAATACCAAAACTTATCTGAAGCCTTTGGAGCTGAAGGATAAAGGCTGGACAGGCAGGTAAAAGTGGCTTTGGAAATATCTATATAGCAGCCCCAGGAGTTCTTCTCTACCCCTCTTTGGAGCTGGGCTGGTCTGAGTAGGCGGCAGCATTAATCTTCTCCTCTAAGCCTGTGTAAGGATCATGGATTCTTCTTTCCCCACCATACAGTTAAGAAGGAAGCATGGATCTCTGCTACCCAGAACCAAAAATGGAGATAGCAGAGGTGGACATTTTCTCCTCCCTACCACACACTGCAGGCTGGAGCGTGGAGACATGTCTTCCCCCATCCTTTCATGTGGATATACCAAATGAAATGTGATCTATTTTTAAACCAGTCCCATAGTCCCTTGTCTTGACTGGGTTGAGACTAGCGTCTAAGAGCCTATTCATCTGCTATTTCCTGCTTATGGTCACCTATAGGAATTGCAGTGGGAGTCTGGCTGCCCTGTAGCACAGAGGGGAAGTTATGTTTTTGAGAGTGAAGACTTGTCTACATACAAACTTGCACCAGTTTAATTAAATTGATTTAGTTAAACCAGTACAAAAACCACTGTGTGGACATGGTTTATTTCAGTTTAGCTGAAACCTGTCTCTAATCAACTGAAGTTAAACTGAAATAAACCACGCATAAACCAAAATAAGTGTCCAGATGGGGTTTAACTAGATCTCTTAAAATTCACGTCTAGTTAGATGTGTGCAACACTCCATGTATCAACAAGTTGTTTATGTGCAGCAGCAGGGGAGATATTTATATAATCCAAACATTGGCCAGACATCCCCAAACTAAGACTATTTTTCAAAGTAAAAATAATGAACCAAAAATACACTGCCCCAGAACAGCACCAGCTGCTAGATGCCTGGCATGGAGCAAGGCAGCCAAGCATGCTGTGGCCTGCAGCCCAGGCAACATGCCAAAAGAATCCTTCTCTAGAATAAGGAAATTTGGGGTACTGATCTTTAATGCAGTGCTCAAAGCCACTGCTTGTGACTTGTGATATTTCTTATCAGCCTTCTTCTTTATTGACTCCTTTAATTAAACAAATCAGAACCTACACTTTCCTAAGGCCAGTAAAAGGTTGCTATTTTGTTTTTCTTGTTTATGCATTCTAGTTTGAAAACTCACTGACTCTCCGTAAGGGAATGAGAGGGTCATATCCCAAGAGCATTTACTGTTCATCTACTGACTCTTGTTTTAAAATGTAAAAATCTTACTTTATCAAAGGTAATGATTTTGGGGCTTGGCTCACATACTGCACAGTAGCAGGTCAAGGTGAAATTCATAATAGGAGAAATTTCCTTTTTCTTAGGGCCATATTTCTCTCTTCCAGTAAATGTGGGGTTTTTTTTAAAGTGTTCAGAATGTATGTATTTGCTTCTAAGATTTTTTTCTTTAACTACAAAAGTCAGGTTATACCGGAGGCAGTGTATGAAAGCAGACAGCACACATCAAATGCATGCAAGAAATTTTAGTTTTCACAGATTTACAGTTCAAATTTAACAAGGCAGACTTAAAATAGAGTAACTACATATCAAACAGCCATAATGAAATAAAAGATAAAACACTTTAGTATCTATGATTCACTATGTTCATACAAATAATTTTAAAACATTAGCTATTAAAAGCTTTCCAGCTGGCTTCTCACTCTGCAGAAAATTTTGTTCTGTTTAACTTTATAGCAGAATCATTTGAAATTGCTAAATGCAAACAGTATATGTGCACACTATGTAAGTAGCAAAGCTTCCCTTAAATACTCTTTCATTAGTCTTTATAACTTGTAAATCCATACAATAAATACCTGAGCCTGTGTTTGAAGACAGGCAGTAGGCATCCAATGCATCCCAAAAAGTGCTTGCTCACTTTTTATTTTCTTCTGGTCAGGAGAAGTAGGTTTGTAAAGACAGCTATCAGCCACTTGGTACCAGAATTCACCCATTAAGGAGAACATTTACATAAACTTTTCAATACTCAAACGCCTACAAATCTTATTTTTCTTCTAAAGAAAGAACTCTAACATATATACATTTTACTTTAGTGGTAACAAATAACCAGCACCAGCCTCACTCTTCATGTCAAGGTTGTCATCTTCTGGTTCTAAATAAAGAAGAATTTATTTCAGAATCTGATTTTATAGTGTAATCTGCATATTCCAACATATGTAACATGAAGGTTGGAAATAGTGTCCAGTTATCAGAAAGCAGCAGGCACAATACAACAGGATAAAGCTCGAGCTGATGCAACATGTAATGTCACCCCACAGGTTTTCAACAAATGTCTTTTGTTTATTTAATTCTCCAAGCCCTAGATCTAGTAGGCGTAGCACAAGCTGTTTGGTGTCAAGAAAAAGTGCTATCAGTAGTGGGAATTCTATGAATTGCAATTCTCTCAGTGAAGAGACCTGCAGTAAGAGGTTTAACTGTGGCAACCCTGATAATATTGCAATTTTAAAATCTGCAAAACTGGCACAAGCAGTGCTCTAAGAGTCCCACACACTTCCCCAAAACATCCCTAAATAATCTGATTGACACATTTAATATTTCTCGTTTTTGGCACTGCTGCTGCCATTGCATCATTGACTTCAGTGGAGCTATGCTGATCTACAGCAGCTGAAAATCTAACCCATCACATTCACTGCAAAATGTGGCTATATTAGATTAAAAAGAGGTTGATGGTGTAACTACGATTGCTAGGATAAGACATCTTCATTTTAATCAAACACCAGTATTTCATTCTGTGTTCTTCAAATGTACATGTACCATGCTCAAAGAGCTAAGTGCTGCATAGCAAAATTTGTGCTGAATGAGAACAATAGACTAGGAAAGGAGGAATTCCTCCTGCTTTGCATCACAGTTCATCAGTAAATACTATGTCATTGTCATCATACATCAGTATCAGTGCTACATTGATTCATCCAACTCATCACCTGAAGGCAGAACTGTTCACGGGTTGAGAAAAGATGACATAGTTTCCAGGGGTTTCAGTTTGATTTTGTTTTGAAGAAAGGTCAGATATTTAAAGACTCATCCATTTGCACTGCCCATGAATTGGAAAGTTGCAAAAAATGATAATCATCCTTGTTCTGCAAGCAGTTGTCCATTGCAGACGATATTGGCTTCCAAAGGCCCTTAGCGGATACACCAAACCACACAGTTCTCTCCTAAGCAGAACCCTTACCCCTTCGCCACAAACACTTCATCTGGAGTTTGTTTATTCTCAGATTTTCATTTACTTTTATTCTAATAAGAGATGTCCTGGAAGCTGGAGTTCTTTATCCAGTGCTTCATGTTTATAATATTTGTCATTCAATGATTATACTATTAGCCTGGTGGTCTACGGGTAACATAATAATACTGCTCCCATATTCCCTTGCTTCCAATCCACCTGGGCTCTGAGCTCTGTGGAGGCACCACAGGAGAAGGAGTATTTCACATCCTCCTCCGAACTGCTCACCTCTGGCAGGCTGGAAGAGTAAGTTCACGTCTCCGGAGAAAAATGCATCTAGCCTTCCTTTGCACAGGGAACGCTGGTCACAATGTGAAGTTAAAATGGCAAAAATATATGAAGATCCCGAAAGGACACTCCTACCAAACCAAGGGCTAAATCTTGACTTTAGCATGAGCCCTGAGTAAGGCCCCGTGCATTGTTGCATTGCCTCTGGGTCTGCCCAAGAAGGTGACTGACTCAGAGTCACAGCCTGCCTCCGTATCTCCTCACTGCTCTTAGGAGGAAGTTTCCTGCGCGAGGCCTATGCCCAGAGCAGCATACCTTCCCGACATACTAGCTATACTAACTAGTCCACTGGGGGTGGAGCCAAGGCTCCACTTGCTGTCTGCTGCGTTCTGCCCATCTACGCAGCAAGGGCGTAGCAGCTGCGGAGATACTCTCCTCCCAGCACTGCAGCCTTTCAGCTGCTGTCTTCGTTTGAATGCCTGAGTTTCTTCACAATGAATATTGAAGCAATGACCATAATAGGTACATTACTAAAGGGCTGTGCCCATTTTAATCACTCCGCAAAAACTCTCTGAGTTCATTCCAAACCAGGTGGAATTCTACCTTCTATTTGATTGAAGATATTCTTAATCAGAAAATAGCAGTCTTTGGACACAGCATTTAAAATTTCATGGGGGAGGCATTGTTTTTCATTCAGCTCAATGTGCCATGCTGGAACACCTGCTGGAAACCATTTGCAATTGCTGCCAAAGACATCAGCGGTGAAACTCTTAATTAGTTAAGTTATCCACTTTGTCCACATGTTCAAAACTTTAAAGCAAGCACAGACCTCAGCCATGTCCCTGCATATAGTCTCCCCCCCCTTTTTTTTTTTTGCATAATACAAAACCCCCAAAACAATTTGGCAAGGCTGGTCGTCTCAGGTCAATACTAAAATAGCAGGGGCTGCAACAGTAAGTGGATTAACTTGCAAACCACCTGCCCCATTGTACCTGGTTCAAGCATCTGTCATTAGTCTCTCCCTTTGTGAGCACTAAATTCAGCCACACATTTTAAATTGAAAGACTTTTTTGCATCTCTTTGTCCACTGGTGGAAAAAGATCAAGGCATGGGCAAAGCATATATACTAACCCACTTTCTAGACCCTCACTAAAGAATGGCAGACTTCTCCCAGACAGTATAGATACTGATAAAGATTTGTCATTTTTTATTTGATGAGGTAGAGGCCCTGCTCTTTAAAACAAGAAAATTTCTCCTTCTCCAGTAACTTAGTCCCGGAGTTGTCCACACACTGACCTCTGGGGTTGATTTCTGAAACTGAAATGTCAAAAGGGGAAAGTGTATGTTGCTCTCCAGCTATCAGAAGGGATAATGAATTTTGCTAAAACTGATGTTGGCATGAAAGATGATCCCTTTGCTGTGCTGCTGTTCTACCAAAAGCATTTCATCAACCCTTGCTGCTCTGATCATTTTGATTTGATAACCAGCACCTCTTCTGAAAAGGTTTTCCATTCGGCAGGTGAAGTAGCAGTGACCAAAGAATTAAACATTTCAGTCTATGGATGTGGTTCTATCAGAAATGCAGACGCGTGAGATCCATTTCCCCCTCTTCTCCACATAGCACATTTTTATTTTGATCTTTTGCATTGCAATTCCATGCTTTCATGTCTTGTCAAATGTTGGCATCTATAGCCTTTGATGGTGGATGGTGATGTTGGCAGTTCATTTTAGTATTTATAGCCTTAATGCAGAAGGAATCTACTGCTCTTCTAAACAGAAACTAGTGCAAGCCATTCTGATCTTTGTTCTCTAGGCTGTATCATGAAGACTCTTCATATAAAATTGTTTGTTATTTTTGTCCCTAAAATATAAATAGCCCAAAGAGTTTCAAATACTGAACTCCAGAGAGGAATCCAAACTAAATATCTAGAGTTTTTTGGGAAACACATCAAATACTGTAGTATTTGCAAAAGTATCTATTTTTTTTTGTATAATGTAATGAACGTGCCAGAAAAGTTAAAGCTAAGTATATGTGGTGCCCTTATGGTCATGGTCAAGTTTAAAGGTTCATTTTGGTTCAGACAGGAACCTGAAAGTTTGAATGAGTGGACTATCCAAATCTTTTTGGTCTGCAAAATGGGGCTGTAAATCTCACAAGAATAAGGCTTTCTAATGAGATTTCTATGAGACCCCACTTATGTTCAGGCTTAATATACTACACTTGCAGCTTTTGTTCTGATGCTTTGGTGCTTCCAGTCCTGACAGAGGCATGTAAACGTGAGAAAAACAATTAGGATAAAGTTATCAAAACATTTCCAAACAACAAAAATGTTGAGAAACAGTCAAGTTCATTGTTGTATCCTTAACTCATCAATTGGGGGAGGGGGAATGACACAAATGGAGTCCTTCTGTTAACCTGTGGTAAGACAGTTCTCAGCCCTAGCATCTCGCTCTTTAGCAGGAACTATGTCCACTGGGTTTGTAGCAGTCAGCCTGTAAGGAAAGGAATCTTTGCATCTCTGAACAATGGCCACTCTCTTCCAAGTAAGGATCAGCCTTCATCACCAGACCTGTCTAGAGAATGTTAGATGTCTCCTGGGGCTTTCAATGGAATGAAAATTGTAAAGTGTCCTCATGACCTAGCCAAAGATGGGGAGAACCACTTGGCACAGAAATCTTTCTTGGTTGGTTATCAGAGAATGAGGGCTGCTTCTTCTTCGAGTAGTTTCCCTGTGGGTGCTCCATTCTTGGTGTGCATGCTCCCCACGCACCCGGGATTAGAGACTTTCATTAGCAGTGTCCATTCAGCCCAGGCTTGTGCCATTGGCATCCCCGTGCGCTGCACCGATGCTATATCAAGCTGCGCAGGCAAACCACTCCCTCAATTCCTTCTCAAGTGCCTCGGACCAAGACAGACCTAGTGTGTCTGCTTCTTGCCTGCCGCACGAGTTTTGGAGCTTCTTGTTAGTTAGCTAGTTAATTTAGTATTTGGGTTTTTTAAAAGCTTTTCTAGTTATAGAGAGACCAAAAGAGACCTGGACCTCCTGGGGAGGAAGGCCTACCCATTGGCTACAGAGCACTTTCATATTGCAAATTACCAAGTGTTGATGGCCAAGTACGACTTTATCAACTACATGAAATTTGGGTTGTTTATTGAGTACCTTCCCCCAAATTCTCCCTGTGAAGGACATGCCCAGTTCACCAGGGTTCAAATGCTGCCAGTCAGTGACAAATATTTGAAGTGTGTTTGCTGACTGAGCTAATCACATGTGCTGCAGAAGTGCAACTTCGGCCCAGCTCTGAAATCTAGGGCTCGGAAGAACCAGAAAGTCAAACTTCGACTACTCATGAGGGAGTGTTCCATCTGCCCCACTTCAGAACCAGGTCAGGACCCCCCTGGACATCAGTTTCCAGGAACCTTCAATGCACCTTGGTGCAACATTCTCAGAGGCGAAATCCTCAGAGAACCCAAAAGCCTCTCAGAAGAGAAGATCTATTTCCCCTCCCAGTGATTTCCCCCTCAAAAAGACTTCAGTCTCCAGCCAGATCTATGGCCTCTGACAGGTCTACCTTGAGGCTCAGTACCATAGGTGGGAAAGGTTCCTTCGGTATAAGGGACATGGGAAAATGCCATGGCTCTAAGACTAAACAGGGCTCTGGGAAGACCCTGGTGCCATCAGCTGAGGACTGTACCAAACATAGAGGATTGATACCATCATCTTGAACTCCACTCCCTGTGCCCTTAACAAGTGTCATGATACCATGTAAGCCTTTAACTTCATTGGCTCCAGCCTCAAAGCACTCTACGGCTCTGGTACCATCAAATAAGGATAAACACTCAGTACCGCAACATTCTTGGTAACACAGAACTTCCAATACCAGTGTCTTCATTGTCAGCAGGTACCAAGAACCTCTTGGTCTCTGGAACCCTTCACCTCCCTGGCGCTGTCTCCCCCTTATTCTCTGGGAGTTCCTCCATTAGAAGAAGAGGCTGATAGTGATGATGACTTTCTCTCTGCTTCTTCCATTTCAGTGCAGGGTTCTCCAGTACACCCTTACACTAGCCCCCCCCCCCATCCCAAAGGAGAAGGGAAGATGCTCTGGGACCTCAATATTCCTTGAAGGAGCAACCCTGGATGCCACCCCCTCCCATGTATGGGCCTCAATGGTCATAATGGGCAGGCGATTGTTGGCAATTCTCTAGGAACACCCAAGCTTCCCCTTCCCATCAACAGGAGGAAACATCTGAGGAGCAGGAGTCCCTGGCAGACAAAGAAGCCATGCCTCAGACCACCATCTCATCCTCTTTGATGGATGACACCCTGATACCTTCCCCCAACCTATAGCTGATTTTGGCCAGTTCTAGGATCTTGTTAAGCAGATGGCAGACTCTCTGCAGAGACCCCTCAAGGAGTTCAGGGAACCCCAAAACAAGCTACTGGATGTTTTGCACTCTGTGACGTCACCTAAAGTTGCCTCCACATTAATGAAGCTCTACTGGAACCCACTAGAACCATCTGGCAAACCCCAGCTACAGTGACACCCACTCATAAGAGGGTGACATAAAATATTATGTCCAAGGACTCTGCCTTCCTCTTCTTCCACCCACTTCCCAATTCTCTGGGTGTTGATGTGGTGAATGAGCGGAGCAAACAACACCATTATAAATCCACCCCATATGACAGAGACCAAAAGTGCCTGGACCTCCTGGGGAGGAAGGCCTACCCATTGGCTACAGTGCAATTTCATATTGCAAATTACCAAGTGTTGATGGCCAAGTACGACTTTATCAACTACATGAAATTTGGGTTGTTTATTGAGTACCTTCCCCCAAATCAAAGGGAACAATTCCAGGCCACTATTGCTGAGGGACAGTTGCTGGCAAGAACATGCTGTTTGCAGTTTGCAGACAGTGCTCCATGCTGCCGACACCACAGCCCTTGTCATCTCTATGGTGGTGGTGACGTGCAGGGCATCCTGGCTGCACTTGTCTGGCTTCCCCAGGAAGTTCATAATATGGTTGAGGCTCTCCCATTTGATGGACGGAAGTTGTTTGCAAAGAACATTGAGGAGTCGTTATGTATCTTTAAAGATTCCAGAGCCACGTTATGCTCATTAGGCACCTATACATCTGCAAACAAACAGAAGTTTGGCAGATCACAAACAGCTCAGAGATCCCACCCTATACAATTCTCTGGATTCAACCCCCCCTCCTCAGGAGGAGGCACAGATTCCAGAGAAAGAGACCCTCTAACCCATCTGATGTGGCTCAGCCACCAGGCATCATCATCAAAACACCAGTTTTGACAGGATAGTCTAGGGTTTGAATTCCCACCACTCATTATCCTGCCAGGTTCAGTGTTTTTCCCACCTTCTCCCATTTGGAAACTGACTCTCACACTCCCATGCATTCTGGAAGCAGACACCTCAAACAAATGGGTGTTGGAAGTAATATCAGGTGACACCGTCCATTTATCTCTCTCTCTCCCTCCTCCTCATTCCCTTCCCCATCCCTCTTTAGGGACCCATCTCATGAGCCATTGCTAAGGCAAGAAGTAAACATCCTTCTTCATTTAGGAGCAATAGAACCAGTACCTGCTCAATACAGGGGAAAGTGCTTCTATTCGAACTATTTCGTCATATCAAAGAACGGAGAGGGTGGAGACAAATTCTAGATCTGAGACTCCTAAACAGATTTGTGAGACCCCATAAATTCA
Organism: Eretmochelys imbricata; assembly: GCF_965152235.1. Lineage (NCBI taxonomy): Eukaryota > Metazoa > Chordata > Testudines > Cheloniidae > Eretmochelys > Eretmochelys imbricata. The sequence goes on from NC_135573.1 coordinate 75,071,691, forward strand.
GGATGGTGACCCTGGCAGCTATAATTCCTTCTCTAGATTCAGGGGCTTGGTTTCTAGCCCTCGACCTCCAGGATATGTATTTCCATATAGCAATGCACCCACCTCACAAGAGATTCCTCTGATTTGTGTTAGGCCAGGATAGTTTCCAGTATCAAGTGCTTCCCTTCAGCTTCTTCACAGCTTAGAGAGTATTCTGAAAGATTCTGTTAGTAGTGGCTGCTTACCCGTGTTGCCAGACTATAGTGGTAGTCCCATACCTCGACAATTGGCTACTTGAATTGATCCTACCAAGAAGTGTTGTCTGCCACAAGGACAGTGTTTTCTCTGTTTTTGGACCTGGGCCTCCAGCTGAATGTAGAAAAATCCACACTAACACCTGTTGAATATACAATTCACAGGAGTGTGTCTGGATTCTCTGGTATCCAGGGCATCCCTTCCCCTGGACGGGTTCCAGACATTACTGAGCCTCATCAAAATAACTCAAGACAGTCCCCAGACCTCAGTCAGAAACTGCCTTCAGTGTCTGGGTCACGTGGCCTCTTATACTTTTGTGACAGAGCATGCAGTTACACCTCTGCTGTTTCCAGGGGTGGCTCAGAATGGTTCGCTAACCAGACACACACATTCTAGACAACCAAGTGTCAGTTCCTCAGGGGGTGAAGCATTCCCTAGACTAGTGGGAGATTCATTGCAATGTAGGGGCAGGGGTCCCCTTCCTCCAACCAGCCCCAACAGTGACTGTAACCACAGATGTATCTCTGTTGGGCTGGAGGGGGCACCTAGGCTCTCTAGGGCAGGTGATCACCTCAATAGACCATCCTCCATGTCAACCTTCTGGAGCTCAGAGTGGTAAGAAATGCCTGTCATCAGTTCCTTACTCTCATCAGACACAGATCTATCAAAATCATGACAGACAATGTGGCCTGCATGTTTTATATCAATCGTCAAGGAAGGGCAAGAGCCCCTTCCCTCTGCGCCAAAGCAATCAAGTTGTGGAGTTGGTGCATAAGGCATCAGATAAGGATCTCAACAATGTATCTGCCCAGCATACAGAATGTCATGGCCGACTCATTCAGCAGGTGCTTCTCCCAAGAATACAACTGGGAGTTGGATTCTTGGGTTCTACCCAAAACCTTTCAGACTTGAGGGTTTCTAGAAGTAGACCTTTTTGCTACAATTGCAAACAAAAAATGTCACCTGTTTTGTTCAAGGGGAGCTTTAGGTCACAGTTCACAGGGGATGCCTTCCTCCTGCCTTGGATGGACAGAATGTTTTATGCCTTCCCTATGATGCCTCTCATCCTCAAGTTAATAAACAAGATCAAGCAGTGCAAGGCCAGAGTCTTTCTAATAGCCCTGGCGTGGTCATGGCAAGCGTTCCCTTACCTGGCTTTCTAGCCTCCAGTAGATATTCCAACACATACTATTAAATAATAGAAAAGTTTCTACCAGGACTACTTACCTCCAGAATCAGACCAGATTTGGCCACTAGTGCAAACTCCACAATGCTGCACCTGAATCTGCCCCACTTCCTCTCATTCTGGAGTACCTACTACAGCTTAAGAAGTCAAGACTGTCCCTCAATTCCATCAAAGTTCACCTGGCAACCATAACAGCCTTTCATACTACTGTTAAAGGTTTCTCTCTGTTTGTTCTCTCCTCCCCCCCCCCCACCCCCCCCCCCACACAACCGCAAGATTTCTGAAAAGCTCAGTCAATCTCATCCTACAGATAAGGGTTCCCACTCCTGCTTTGGACCTGAATTTTGTTCTCAAAAGCCTCACGAAGCCCAGGTTTGAACCAATGGTGACTTGCTTCCTGTTGAATTTATCAAGGAAAACCGCTTTCCTAGCGGTGATTACCTCAACCGGCAGAGTTGGAGAGATTGGGGCTTTAATGTCAGACCCCCATTCACAACATTTCACAAAGATAAGGTGTCCCTATGGTTTTCTCCCTAAAGGTCCCCAGTTTTCTCCCTAAAGTGACTTTGAATTTCACCTGAATGAGACAATATACCTGCTGGTTTTCTTCTCAAAACTGCATACTTCCAACCAGGAGACCGTTATCCACACTCTAGATGTCAGAAGGGTGTTATCCGACTGTCTGGTTAGAACTAAACCATTTTGTAAATCCAATAGACTTTTCTTTTGATTGTAGACAGATCTAAGGATTCCGCCATTTCTACCCAGGAACTCTAAATGGATTTCCAAGTGAAAGCCACCAGGCTGTCGACATTCCACCCCCATCAGCATTTTGGCACACTTGACTAGAACACAATCTACATCTCTGGCTCTCCTTAAAAATGTTCCGTTCCAGAAATCTGCAGGGCCACTACATGGTCTTCATTACATACTCAGTGGTGGCAGATGACAGAACAAGGAGCAATCGTCTCAAGTTGCAGTGTGGGAGGTCTAGGTTGGATATTAGGAAAAACTATTTCACTAGGAGGGTGGTGAAGCACTGGAATGGGTTACCTAGGGACCTGGTGGAACCTCCATCCTTAGAGGTTTTTAAGGTCATGCTTGACAAAGCCCTGGCTGGGATGATCTAGTTGGGGTTGGTCCTGCTTTGAGCAGGAGGTTGGACTAGATTACCTCCTGAGGTCTCTTCCAACCCTGATTGTCGATGATTCTGTGATCTCCTATCGAGCATGCATGGGGTGCACCGACACCATGGAGAACTTATAGGGACAAACATCTTGAAGAATCACAGTTACTGCACAGCGTGAGTAACCTCTTCTTTGAAAGTTTTAAAGACTTACTTGATTTACCTGAGAGACTGCGAAGAATCCAAAGGTTCAGCTTCCAATGGAAATTTTGTACAAGTTTCAGTCAGGTGTAAACTTTGTGGTTGAGTTATTAACCCCCGAACACAGGGAATGGAAATTTTTGTGAGACACGTCTTTCATAAAGAGACATGAAAGCATTATACGACACTGAAAACAGGCCATACAAATGCCAGACTACAGTGATAGTCCCATACCTTTCTGAGTATGTAGTGATTATGCACTCAGATACAGATCCTCAGTTTGCATAAGTCATAATAGTTCCACTGAAGTCAGTGGAACTAATGCTAACTTATACTAGTTGAGCATCAGGGAGGGGGGGAGGAATAGCTCAGTGATTTGAACATTGGCCTGCTAAACGCAAGGTTATGAGTTCAATCCTTGAGGGGGCTATTTAGGGAACTGGGGCAAAAATTGGGGATTGGTCCTGCTTTGAGCAAGGTGTTGGACTAGATGACCTCCTGAGGTCCCTTCCAACCCTGATATTCTATGATTCTATGATCTGGCCTCAACTGTTCAAAAAAAATGTCATATTAAAGGAATATAAAAAATTAATACTTTAAATTTACCCTGGGCATAGGGTCCACACAAGGCCTATGCTTGAGTCCTATGTTGAACTTCACTCTATATGCATTGTATGCCTGTATTTATTCGATTCAGTCCTGTCAGGGGGCTAAATACATCTTTGTCTTGTTCAGTGGATAGTGATCCCAGAACAAACATTTTTAATGGGGCTTAATAAAGTGGGAACCAAAACTAAAGCCAAATAAAATCACATCTGTGCCCTCTTCAGAAATAAAATTTTCGTCACTGCTGATCACACTCAGTCAACAACTTTATTCAAATTAAAATAAAAGGAAAACTTTGCCCCCTATGATGTGCCACAGTATTATTCTGCTATCTGGGTTTCCAGATTTATTGTTCATAAAATTCAAACCCAGGAGAGTTAATCTGACGTGATAAACCTAATATAAAGCATAGCATTCTGTTAGGACAGCGTATACTATAGGCAGCTCTGTTCACCATGCCTATTATTGACGTGGCTTGACATGTCCCATTGGAAGTCCCTGTTTTCAGTTGCTTATAAGTTTTCCAAACTTTAATCTTTTGAGCTGAATGTCTCTGTGCCTGATTTTTTAATTTCACCCAAAATTATTCTGCTGTTTTCAAGAATCAGGCTAAGGAAAAATATATTGTTTTACCCATGTTAAAAAATTCTGGTGACTTTTCCTTTGAAAAGCTCTAGCACTTCCATGCTACAAATTTGGCAGGGGTGGCCTATCTGTCAGGGATGAGCTTTTTGCTCCCCCTAGGAAAATCTACTCAAATTTTGCCATGTTGGAAACCCTGGGGTTTGGGGTACAGGAGTGGGCTCCAGGCTTGGGCAGGGGATTGGGGTCTAGGAGGGGATGAGGGCTCTGGCTGGGGGTGTGGGCTGTGGGGTGGGGCCAGGGGATGAGGGGTTTGAGGTCCAGGAGAGGTCTCCGGGCTGGGGGGTGGGGATGAGGGGTTCAGAGTGTGGGAGGGGGCTCCGGGCTAGGGCAAAGGGCTAGGGTGTGGGAGGGGGTACAGGCTCTGGGCTGGGGGTGTGGGCTCAGTGGGGGGCAGAAATGAGGGTTTCAGGGTACAGGAGGGGGCTCTGGGCTGTGACAGGAGATTGGGGGGGTGAGGCCTCCAGCTGGAGGTGCAGGCTCTGGGATGGGGCCAGGGATGAAGGGTTTGGGGTGCAGGACAGGGCTCTGGGCTGGGGCTGAGGAGTTCGGAGTGTGGGAGTGGAGAGAGCTGGAGCAGGGGGTTGGGTGTGGGAGGAGGTTTGGGGTGCAGGCTCTGGGAGGTGCTTACCTCAGGCAGCTCCCGGGAAGTGGCGACATGTCCCTCTTGCTCGTAGGTGCAGAGATGGCCAGGGGCCTCTGTGTGCCGCACCTGTCTGCAGAGCTGGCCAATGGGAGCTGCGGAGTTGGCGTTCGGGGCAGAGCCTGCACCGTGGGCAGGAGCAGCGCATGGAACCCCCTGAACCTAGGAGCCAGAGGGACATGCCGGCTGCTTCCGGGAGCCGCATGGAGCTGGCCGCTGCAGCCAACCGGACTTCTAGCGGCCCGGTCAGCTGTGCTGACCAGAGCCACCAGGGTCCCTTTTCGACTAGGTGTTCCAGTCGAAAACCGGAAGCCTGGCAACCCTACTTTATGTACTCACAAGTGATTGATGGAGATTATGTTTGACCCATATTGCTGTGCGTGTTTTTTTTTTTTTTTGAAAGCTAGTCTTCAGCTGGCTGTATAAAGTGCAGTTTTTGTGTAATGTACATTTTACAGAAACATGTACATTTTTCAAATAATGTACTACTCTTTAATGTATACTTAATCAGTTCTGTGGTTAGATAATATATGTATGCCTACTGTTTTAGGAAAAATTTCTCCTTCATTACACACTTAGACTCATAAGTAGAATGTATTTATTGTGATAAATGCCATGGTAATGATCTTACCAAGCATGTGTGTAGGCTCCTATTTTCTAAAACAAATAAGTAACTTATTTCTCAGAATGAATTGTGCCAAAAAGGTATTTATGCTCTTCTCTGATGTAACCCGTGTGTTCCAACAGCTCCTGGACAATGTGCTCAGGTCCTAAGTACTTGCTTTACGAAATGGAAAGAGAAACATTTTTAGAAGGATGTGATCTCATTTATTTTCAGAATGATGATGATTTTAGTCAAATGCTAGGTGAACAGGTGTCTAGCCATAAGTGGATCAGACTTGATATTAAAGGTACATTTATAAATAGTTTAGAAAGGGTTCATAAATGGTTTATAGGTTCTATAAGCATGTTACAGACAGGAGTAGCATGTTGTAAGAATTGACTATCCATTTATTAAAATATCTATTTTAACCATTTATTAACCCTTTGTAATCTAGTTATAAATGTGTCCTTAATATAAAGTGTGACCCATGTCAGCATTTTAATATGCTCGTCATGATTTTTGGGCGCATCACGAAAAACACAACCACAGTTGGCAATAGTTGACACTCTTGTTGGCAGTCTCAGTGAAGAAGCCGAAGATGGAATGCATATAAAGTTTGGAGCGCCCTCAAAAATTAAGGAAACAATGCCAATCTTTATACCAGCTGAGACTCTGGCCAGTAAATCTACGTCAGTCTTTATGCAGTACTTTGGCTTATGCTGTACTTGTTTTGTGAATAAAATAGTCTCCGGTTCTGTCAATCCACAATTTTTAAATACATTTTTAAACAATTAAAAGGAGCTGGTAGTGTCATGTAATTGTAGATTTCACTCATGCAAACAATGGCTCTAGAAGTGGCTTCAGTGCAGAATCTTAACTTAACTCAATTTTCTTGTTTCCCTTTACAGTATGTTCACCAGATCCCTAGTCAAAAAAAGAAAACTTCCTACTGTTTTCAAACCCATAAAAATGTTGGGTTTAGTCAAAGTGGACAGAAACACAAGCTTATTTTGGTATTGTTTTATATTTTTTAATTTTAATCTGTTCTGGAATTTTATTTATTTATTTTTTTTTGTTAAATAATGGGCCAAAAAACCTTTTTGTCTTGTAGGAAAATTGTATACAGCTCTATCTAGTCCTCTCTTTTTAAAAATATACATGTCTGTTTAAAAGGAAAAGACCGGTGCAAATGTCGGCAAATTAGGATTACAAAATTTCAATATGTGGCAATGCAAGTGGTACTCTGACCACTGTTCCTTTCAGTTGTGCTCCCAATACTGTTGGGAAACAGTGAGCAAGCACAGGTTCTTGGAAAGTAGCATCCTTTTCTTTTCAAACACATTACTAGAGTTTTACCATTCAATGTCTTTTTTCATAATACTGAATATTCCTCAGTGAATAATATAAACAATTCCACAATGTGGGTTACAGGCATCATTCCATACAGGCCTGTGTTGCAAAACCTGAAGCAAAGACTGCCAGTTGTTCTGTTGTACCTACCAAGAAAGTATTGATCAACTAGCATAGAACATCAAATATCTCAGACTTATGGCACTGTAGTTTGTTTCATTTCCAAATTTTAAAAGCAAAGACACTTGAAGAAAAGAAAAAATCTGTTGTAGAACATGGTATAAATATCTAGGTAGACAGAGAGAGTATTTTTTATCCAAAGTGCAATTGGAAGGACAAAGTAGGAGGAAGCTAATGCTTTTTAAAACAAGAGGGAGCCCTGTAAAAGAGGATTGAGAGCCTGATCTAACTCCCTTTGAAGTCAACCTTTTCATCAACTTTGCTGGGAACTGTATCAGGCCCTGAGCGAGTATGTGAATGGAAATATCATCTAGTTTTGGAAAAAGTCCTCATATCAAATCAGAAAATAAGGCAGCAGCTTTGGGAATTTTAGGGAATGGATGATGAATTAAGCTTTCTTGCCAAGCTAAAACTTTACTGCATAGCTTATTGAATATTTTCTCACAGGAAAAAAACTCCATTCTGCTTTATAACAGACAGCATGACCTTTGAAGATAAAAAGTAAATTACATTAAACTTTTGGCAAAAATACATTGCAGATTTTATCCTTTATTTGGATTCTTATATGTTATTGAAGAGAACTTATTGTGGAATTCAGTACAGCCAAGTATCTTAATAATGCAAATATATGCCTCAGTACAAATTAATGTCCCCAGTGCCCATTTTGGTTATTAATGCAATTCATTATCTGACTTCTCAGTATTCTGCTGCAACATACTTTAAAAGCTTCTCTCAATAATACAGTTTTTTCTCTTGAATAATCTTGGTTGTGTCTAACTCTTCAAACTCATTTGCAAAATAAACAAACAAAAGCTTCCAGCTCAGAAAAGTTTGGTCTCCTGTGTCGTAATGCCACATCATTCCACAGATATGGAAAGCATGATTTCCTTCTCTTTTTCCCCCCTGCTATTTCCTGGTATCTTTGATGCTGATCGATCCATTTAGAGAACATGCCAATGCATTTTATGTTGGTTTGTCGTAACAAGAAAAAACTGATTTTCTGCACCAAGAGGGTTGCTTTAAATGCCAGAGAGTAATCATTTGCTTTCAGTTCCTTCCATTTTGTTTTGATTTAGCGTTAAGTTTTTCAGGAGATTGCAAGCTCTTCTGGGCAGGGTCTGTGTCTTCCTGTGTTTGGACAGCACTCAGCATGTTGTGATTTGCTAGCAAAATGCAAATAAATAAATTGTAGTGGCGGTTGTAGGAAATCTATGTTCATGGTTATTCTCCTGATTTCTTTTCAGTTGATAAACTGTCAGTTGAAAACATGTACATGCTTGTTTCTTGTTTATTACACTGTTGTGCAAATAACACTTCCAGAGCTTTAAATAACAATAAAACAGCCCCTCTCATTCAAGGTGAACAAATATTTGAAACCTTACAATGAAACATTGTTTTGGCAGGATGAAGCTGCTCCAGCTGACAAACAATATAAACAAGAGCCAGCCCAGGTCACTTATTCAACATCCGCTGTTTCCAGCACACAGGAGGTGTTGTACATCAATGGAAATGGGACCTACAGTTACCATAGTTACAGAGGGTTAGGAAGTGGGCTGCTAAATCTCAGCGATGCTTCTAGCAGTGGTGAGTTTCCTTACCAATGTTTCTGTATGTGTGTTTGTGGATGCATTTACCCCCCACAATACTGAAAACTAATCTAAAGGGTGCTGTATCTCTAGGCTCATATCAGTTACATGACTAGGGGCCCAGACTTGCTAACTGCTGGGCATACTGCTTAGTACTGTGTGTAGTCCCCTTGTGGCTTAAATGGGGCTATTCACAACAGGACAAGATCAAGCCCTAAGTCCGTAACAAAGCTGAGTACAAATATTGGGTCAGATCCTCCACTGATGTAAATAGGCACAGCTTCATGAGGATCTGATTTATTGTTATGTCTAGTTTGAAGTAAAGCAATTAGAGGTTGAAAAATACTATATTCTACCTTTCAAAACGTGTTTAATCCAACTCCTTTTCTGAATTCCTCTTACCAACAAGAACAATACACGATAGTTCAGAAACCAACACATGTAGTTGACAATCTGGCTAACTATTGGCCTGAGTCCCATCTGCTGACTTTAGGAAATTAGAGAGATGAAGTGGGTAAGGTAATATCTTTTATTGGATCCACTTCTGTTGCTGAGAGAGACATGCTTTTGAACCATACAGAGCTCTTCCTCAGATCTTTAGGAAAGGTAATTGAGCAGGAAGTCCCAGATGACTGGAAAAAGGCTAATGTAGTGCCCATCTTTAAAAAAGGGAAGAAGGAGGATCCTGGGAACTACAGGCCAGTCAGCCTCACCTCAGTCCCTGGAAAAATCATGGAGCAGGTCCTCAAGGAATCAATTCTGAAGTACTTAGATGAGAGGAAAATGATCAGGAACAGTCAGCATGGATTCACCAAGGGCAAGTCATGCCTGACTAATCTAATTGCCTTCTATGATGAGATAACTGGCTCTGTGGATGAGGGGAAAGCACTGGACATGTTGTTCCTTGACTTTAGCAAAGCTTTTGACACGGTCTCCCACAGTATTCTTGCCAGCAAGTTAAAGAAGTATGGGCTGGATGAATGGACTGTTAGGTGGATAGATTGTCGGGCTCAACGGGTAGTGATCAATGGCTCCATGTCTTGTTGACAGCCAGTATCAAGTGGAGTGCCCCAAGGGTCGGTCCTTGGGCCGGTTTTGTTCAATATCTTCATTAATGATCTGGAGGATGGTGTGGATTGCACCCTCAGCAAGTTTGCAGATGACACTAAACTGGGAGGAGAGGTAGATACACTGGAGGGTAGGGATAGGATACAGAGAGACCTAGACAAATTGGAGGATTGGGCCAAAAGAAATCTGATGAGGTTCGACAAGTGCAGAGTCCTGCACTTAGGACGGAAGAATGCCATGCACTGCTACAGACTAGGGACCAAATGGCTCGGCAGCAGTTCTGCAGAAAAGGACCTAGGGGTTACAGTGGACGAGAAGCTGGATATGAGTCAACAGTGTACCCTTGTTGCCAAGAAGGCCAATGGCATTTTGGGATGTATAAGTAGGGGCATTGCCAGCAGATCGAGGGACGTGATCGTCTCCCTCTATTCGACATTGGTGAGGCCTCATCTGGAGTACTGTGTCCAGTTTTGGGCCCCACACTACAAGAAGGATGTGGAAAAATTGGAAAGCATCCAGCTGCGGAGGGCAACAAAAATGATTAGGGGACTGGAACACCTGACTTATGAGGAGAGGCTGAGGGAACTGGGATTGTTTAGTCTGCAGAAGAGAAGAATGAGGGGGGATTTGATAGCTGCTTTCAACTACCTGAAAAGGGGTTCCAAAGAGGATGAATCTAGACTGTTCTCAGTGGTAGCAGATGACAGAACAAGGAGTAATGGTCTCAAGTTGCAGTGGGGGAGGTTTAGGTTGGATATTAGGAAAAGCTTTTTCACGAGGAGGGTGGTGAAACACTGGAATGTGTTACCTAGGGAGGTGGTGGAATCTGCTTCCTTAGAAGTTTTTAAGGTCAGGCTTGACAAAGCTCTGGCTGGGATGATTATTTGGGGATTGGTCCTGCTTTGAGCAGGGGGTTGGACTAGATGACCTCCTGAGGTCCCTTCCAACCCTGATATTCTATGATTCTATGATAGGTTGTAGCAAGGCAGTTCTGGCGCTTTCTTGATTCCTTATTTTCCTTGATTGCAGTCAGTCTGATTATAGGCATTTATTTGGGGTAAAAACTTCACTGACTGCATTAGTTGATGGTCTCTTCCTGGTAATGGAAGAAGATAGTGTGCCTGTGATGATTAGATCTGTCACCAACGTTTGATACAATTGACTATGAGAGTTTGTTGGCTTGTTTGTGGGCATTAATTGAGGTAGATGGGGCTGCTCTGGAGTAGTGCTGTTCTTTCTAAAAGAGCCCAAAGGGAAGTTGTGAGCAATAGTTCCTCTCCTCCAATTGCTCTTTTTTGCAGGGAGCTGCACTGCTCTCTTTTAGCGTGTGCATGAGTATATTGGGAAGGGTTAGTGTTTGCCCTGTCTGCAGAAGAATTTTTGCTTGTTGATTATTTCTTTTATTGAAGAAATCTTCATTTTGAGAAAGCATTTACTTCTGAATTCAATAATCCCCACCAGACATTTTTGCCTTGTTTACAAATGTTCTGACAGTGTAAAAACAAGCCCACACTTTAGTCAGGATGTGTATAGACACATACTGTCATCTGTATCTGCTACAAAATAAAGGCTTTTGCAAAAGCTGGATAAAAACTCATGGCTTGAATATCTATTTCTGGACATTTCCCTACAGTAATATAATTACTGTCTCCAATTAGCTCTCTTATCTAATAGTCAAATCGACATGTGTATTTTATATGACGTAGCTCATTTCATTATCGACATTTGTATTTTATATGACGTAATTTGTTTAATTTGGTTGCCTCCTGCCCTGTAAATTTCCTCCCTTCTCTGATCCCATCCGTCAAATCAAGGCATCCCCTGGCCCAATTACTCATGCCCCACTGCTCATTAGGGACCTGTCTATACCCTGCTGTGTGGTGCTTGCCTCCTCAGCCTGTGCTTCCACATGTCTAATGATAGAATCATAATTAGTTCCTTATACAAGTGTGTGTGGCGGGGGGGTGGGGGTGGGGGGAGCCATGAAACTGTTCAGCATAAAAGGCAAGGATGGGCAAGGAAAGAGACGATGGGGCTGCAGCAGCTTGAACAAGAGGCACCTCGGTTTTAAATAGGGATTTGGGGAGGGCAGAACAGGAAAGAAATTAGGCAGAAAGTGACAAATTCTCTTTCCCCACTTCAAACCCACAGAGTAAATCAGTTCAACTTCTTTTACATGGAGTCTGCAATAAAGTGTATGGCTTCTCCCTCTCTTTGGAAGCTTTCTGGGTTGGCAGAGACTCTGAAGCCCCTGTATGAGTCAGGCTGTCACGAAGAAGCAGAGAGCGGTATAGAAAGCAAGAAGCCTCCAAGCAGATTGCCCTTGGCTGTTTTACGTCCCTAAAGTCCACATGGATGAAAGGGGAACTGCAATTTTAGGAGGTTAAACCCTCCAGACTTTTAGGGGACACATTTCCTTACCATGCAACTGAATAGAAAAATTCTGCATACTGACTGTACTCACTTGAAGTAGGTATAGATGTAATATACTCATATGTTAAAACCCATTTACACTGCCAGAACAGTATAAAGGGACCTTAGTGTAAGGGACAATCTGTATTTACTTCCCTACATGGCAACCCTAAAATGGGAGCATGAGGCCCTATATTCATTGCAATAAACAATACTATTGTTATAGGTAGCACAGGTAGCAATGACCATAGTTAAGGTTTCCCCACACTTTTCATAAACACAAACCCTGTTTTCAGTTGTTCGCCAAACATAAACTGTCTGAGCAGAAATTTTCCATGTGAAGTGACCGCCTCAGGCTGAATTTTGTGGGGAAGTTTCAGCTAAAACAGTGCGCCCATTTCTGAGGAAAAGATCAGGGGGGAAATACATTGTTTTTCCCGTATTAAAAAAAATCTCAAGCTGTTTCAATGAGAAGCTCTAGCACCTCCATGCTTTGGAGCAGGGGCTTGAAGTTTGGCAAGCTGGGGGGTGTCATCCTGGTGTCAGGAATGTGCCTCTTGCCATCCCCATGAAAATGAACCCAGATTTGGCCAGGTTCTGAGCTTCTGAAAAATTTCAGTTCATGCATGCTCGGGAGAGGTTGTTAGAGTTTGGCAGCTAAATTCTCCAAAAATTCTGACTGCACTGAGCATGCTCCATCCTCCTCAGATTCTGACTTGCCAATTGGACTGGGCATGCGCCGTCCCCACAGTGTGACAGAGCATGTGCCCGACCAAGGATATAGGGCAGGGGTGGGCAAACTTTTTGGCCTAAGGGCTGCATCGGGTTTCTGAAATTGTATGGAGGACAGGTTAGGGGAGGCTGTGTCTCCCCAAGCAGCCAGGCATGGCCCGGCCCCTGACTCCTATCCGACCCCCCCACTTCTCGCCCCCTGATGGCCCCCCCGGGACTCCTGCCCCATCCACCGCCCCCCCCCGCTCTTGGTCCCCAGACCCCCGCCCCTAACTACCCCCCACCGCCCCATCCATCCCCCTCCTCTCCTTCCTGACTGCCCCCTGGGACTCCTGCCCCATCCAACCACCCCTTCTCCCTAACCGCCCCCTGCCCCTAACTGCCCCCAACCCCATTCAACCCCCCCTCTCCTTCCTGACTGCCCCCCCCCCGGGGACCGCTGCCCTATCCACCCCGCTTGCTCCCTGTCCGCCCCCCACCACCCCATCCAACCCCTCCTCTCCTTCCTGACTGCCCCCCCCGGACCCCTGCCCCCATTCAACCCCTATTCCCCACCCTCTGACTGCCCCAACCCCTATCCATGCCACGAACTCCCCCTGCCCTCTATCCAATGCCCCTTACTGCACTGCCTGGAGCACGAGTGGCTGGCAGCACCACTGCCCCAGGACAGGCAGCCGTGCCGCGCAGCACAGAGCACTGGGTCAGGCTGGGCTCTGCAGCCCCACCGCCCAGAGCATTGCGCCGCACAGCGGCATGGCTGTGGGGGAGTGGGGACAACCTCCTGGGCCAGGAGCTCAGGGGCCGGGCAGGATGGTCCCGTGGGCCGTAGTTTGCCCACCTCTGCTGTAGGGGCTGAGCAGGACTTTCCATGTATTTGCTTCTCCTGGCTGGTGGGATCTGTTGTGTTGCCAGGCACAGGAACTGAAAGCAGGAAGACAGTCTTTCCTGTGCTTTCAAATGCTCCCCCTGTTGGCATCCAGACAGTGAGGAGGGAAAGGAGGAAGTAGCCTGACTTAGATGTGTGAGGTAAGGATTGGGAGGTGTGGAGGGAAAGGGAAGAAATGCAGGGTTGTGGGACAGGGGCAAGAGCTTGGACAAGTATTATTAGCCCCATTTTACAAAAGAGAAAAATAAGGTTCAGAGAAGTTAAGTGACTTGGCGAGCTCTATAGCAGAGCTGGGAGTCTCCTGACTTCCTATATTATCGACAGACTTCCATCTTATGATCATCCTTCCTTCCTCTTACTGAGAGCAATGGAAACAGTTTTTCAATGTGCTTATTCTTTTCTACTTTGTGTGGACCCCAGCATCCTTATGTATGGTGATTCAGGCTGGCATGCTCAAAATTAAGCTGACCCCCATGTTTGGAATCGGGAAAAAATTTCTCTGACAGGGTATATCAGAAGGTACATTATTTTGCACCTTTATCGGCATAGTAGAGCAGGGGTCATCTATTAGGATGAGGTAGGTGTATTCCACATGATGATTTCCTGTGATGGTAGGGGCAGACACTGGTGGACCTCAGTCATCATCTCCATCTCCAAGCAAGTGTCTTGTGGTTGTCACTTGAAGATGCTTGATGGTGAATTGTTACAGACATCTTTCTGTTCTAACTTTTTTTGTCAAGCTACAAAGCTGTGTTTCCTTTAACTGAATTAGCTGAATGTTTTGTTTCCCATGCAGCTGAGGGCGTGGAAAGGAAGAGAAATGGAGAAAAAAGACTTAGTCCAATTCATTAGTGTCTGTTACCCTGGCCTAAGAAATGTCCCAGCACTGAGAATTATTGCTTTTCACATATCTGCCCTCTTTTGGGAGAGAGGAAGAGGAGAAATATGGTAGATGCAAAATAAAATAATCATACTTCTAATCAGAATAAATAATGCTCACTTGGAAAAAAATAACATAAATAGAAAACAACTATCAAAGTCTAATTTTAGTGGAACGCGATATGAAACGATCTGAATGCATGTTAAGCAGTTGCAGTGGCACTCGAAGAAAAATATTTGAATAAAAATTACACAGTAAAAAGACTCTGCATAATAGATTTCAAGGTATGGGCAGTGGCTCTACATCTGGGGAACGTGTCTTTTGCATCGTGATAGATGAAAAAAGTTGGTTAATTGTCATGGGGTAAAGTAATTTGACATCTTAACACATGCTTAATCAAATGTCAGTCTTTTTGAATGAGATATTGCTCTTATAATTATTGCCTACAATAATAACGACCAATTTGAGAGTCTATGTTAAATATATTAGAGCGTTATTTTCTTTCAGCAGGCTATTAACTATCAAAATGATCGTTACCCACTGGTAGCGTGCAATTCTGAAGAGATTATTGCTTAGACAACTCACATATGGTGTTGCCACGCATGAACCATCAGTGTTTATATCACCATTGGTCATATCATACATCTGACCCTGGAATTTTAAATAATTAACCTTGCCTGTGAGTAGTATATGAAGCAATAATTAGTTCACTTTTAGATCTTGCAGTTTACAGTAAAGTCATTTGTCCAGCAGTGTATTTAATATCAGATTTATTCAGCAGCTAATCTGATAAATGATTGTTTAGTACATGAAGAGAGGATTCCTAGGGTTTTATATTTTGAATTATTTAGTTAAACTAGAACCATTAAGCTTTGCAAAAGAAATGAGGTGAATGTAATTGGAGTGACTCCCTAAATTTAAAGTTAAAATGTAAATCCATCAGTCTCACTGTGGCCCTCAGAAAGATCTCTCTGAGCACCTTGTCTAATTCACTGCTTAAGAAGCTGTGCTATGGTGAAAATGATAGGTAACAGTCTTGATTTATAAAAGTGTGTACTAAGCAATAAAAATAAATAAAAAATACAGACCCCATCTTCAGGTGTCCAGTACATGCTTAATCTTTGTTTGCACACTGCCACAGACCAAAGTGACTGTGCAAACTGATCATCCTTGCATATCAAGACTGGAATACTCTGTGACAGGCCAGGGTATTCCAAAAGGTGCAGACCTGGTATACTCGAGGGGAAATTTAAATGGAAAGGTTCATTGCAAAAAATGCAGATTATTGTTCCCTTTAATGAAAGGGAGTGCATTTCCTGCTGCTGGGCACAGTGCCAGGTTAATAGGGAACATAGGTTTATTAAGAAATGAATTCCCACATAAGGAAAGGGGAAAATAGTATAAGAAACTCTCTTTAAGCTGCCCAGTTTTCCCCAGATGTAATCATTTGTACTGGTGGCTTCAGGAGATAAAGGTCCATGAAAGCAGTCCATTAACTAGTTATTTAAAAGACCTACTCATGTGTGCACGTAGAACTAAACAATGGATTTGCTAAGCAGGGGACTACAACTCCCATCAGTCCACTCGACACTGGCCAGTCAAGGGGAAAGGCCCTGAATCAGGAAGTGGCCAGGCTCTTTTGCATTGCAACCCAGGAGCTGCAGAGAAGCTGGGTGCAGAGAGCAATCCCCAGGAATGGTTGCAGAGCTGTGATTCTTTCATTGTTTAGCTACAGTGAAGTAACACTGGGCCCGAGAAAGTAAGTGTGACAATGACACTGTAGCCTGCTGGTTCGAGCCCTCACTGGGGAAGTGGGAGATCCAGTCTCCCTGCGCCAATGCATTTTTAATGTATTTATCCGCCGTGGAACAGCTTCAACGGGACAAATTGAGGAAGCCTCAGATGAGCCTATTTTATAGCCCAGTAGTTATAGGTACTGCTCAGTACTGGAGTACACCCAGGATTAGAGTCACAAAAGGACTCAGATGCCAATTGTCACTTTAGGCGCCTAAATCCCTTCTATATCCCTATATATACATTATGGATTATATTTATATAATCAGCCACCTGCTTATATAAATCTGTATAGATTCATTCTTATGACTGAAGCTTCAGGTTTCTCTCTGAGTATTTGATACCTGCATATGGATGGGCAGAAAAATACAGACAGTGAAGAGTGTGTGATATATTTATGCTTTATTTCACGAAGAAACCAGTACAACTGATGGAGCTACAAATGAGTTATGACATTCTTAACATGTACTACTAAGTGGGGGTCATACCCATTTCATTTCTTTTCAGACTGGGGCAGTGGTGAAGTGGATAGGGATTCAGCACAAATGGAAGTATCACTGCACTATATTTATTATCCAGGCAGCGCTAGTGACAGCTATAGATGAAGCTGTGTACACTCTCATTTTAGCCCTTTTCTTTTCAGTCATTCAGAATGTTCTGAAACTTGAATCTTTCAGGATGAAACTCCCTAGGTTTGGTCTCTGGCCCAGGATAAATTCTTATAGGTAAGTTGTACCTGGGCCTTACCCAGGTGTGCTCTGGAGACACGGTGCAAGAGCGCCATTTCAAAACCCAGGTAAGGATTGGACACAGCTGCAGTTTCTGCATTCAAGGGAACGCACGGACTGTTCCCTCACTCCTCGCTGTTCTGTGGCATGGGTGGGAGAGGAGAGCATGCTGCATCCCACAAAAGGGTAGCAGCCGGCACTTTTCTTGTATCTCCTGGAGCTCCTGTGGGCCAGTGTGGCTCTGTATTGCCCGCAGTGCTCGGCTGTGCTGAAAGGTACAGTTGATCCCTTTGGAAACTTAGAAAAAGGATGGTTCAGCTGCATCTGAGTACAAGGAGAGTGAAAGAAAAATACTTTCCCCTTATTAAAAGAAATCCTTGCAACTTATTTTCAAAACGGTTTGGGAAAGAAAGCTGTAATCTGGCACAGAAATAACTCCTTCATTGTCCTGGTAGAAATCTGTAGGGCTTTGTCTGAGCTGAGAAGAATCACACTTTGCCCCAGAGCAGTGCGATGGGTTCAGTATTTAATGACTTTTTACAAGCTTTCCCCTCAGTCCACACACAAGGCGTCTGCTCAGGCTGTCTGGCTTGCCTGACACTCCAATCTCATCTTCCCCCATGTTGAATTCCTCCACTAGCTCCCCCATGTTTTGTTGCATCAAGTTCAGGTTTCTTTTTCTGACTTCTATGGGCCACTCACAAATCTGCCCATCCTTATTTGCCCTTCTCATCTGTCACATTGCCTTATGCCTTGTCTGCCACCAGTGACAGCCTTGTTTGCTCATATCGGTTTCTCACACACATGGCTCTGTGCCTTCTTCCACGCTGCCCCTGAAACATAGACAATGCTCCCTGCACTGATCTGTAAGGCTACTACTCTCTCCTACAGCACTGCCACCTCTGCCATGACACGCTGAGGACAGATGGGACTAGCTGGCACTTAAACTGAGCTATAGTCATCCAAAAAGAACCAACATATATTTGACTGTATCTTTCTCCTCTTATGCTTCATATGTCACTTTCCTTCTTAGATTGTAAACTTTTCAGGGTAGAGCCAAGTCTTGGTATGTGATTGTGCAGGAGCATAGCACAATGGAACTTCATCCTGATTGGGTGCATAAAGTTTTCCATGACTTAAAAACATTATGAGTCTGGTGCCTATAGTTCTCAGTGGCACAGAATATGTACTCAGTGAGACAAGGGCTCAGCTCTGCCTTTTAAGAAGAGATGATTCAAACATCTAGGAAGGGGTGATTCACTTCACTTAAGATGGGAAAATTTAAAATAAAAGCAACAGAAAAGAGGGGAGGGTTTCTGGTTTGTTTTGGGCATTAAAACTGTTCTAGATTTCACCTTTGTTTTTCAAACTGTTTCCGGGAGGTAACCTGGGTCACCAATTCCTGCTCAATCTCCTCTCTACATGTGGGATTCAAAGCCTTCAGCTCATCCAGCTACTTCCCTTAGCATCTCCTCTTCTCTTACCAGGTGGGGTAACTGTCCCATATGTGTCCAAGATCATCAAAAGGGCTTCAGGAAGAGCTGTAATCCCAGCTGACCGAGGTGCCGCAAACAGACAATTGGGTATAGATGTGGGTGTAGAGTGAGCTCCCACAGCTTCAGTGATCCTCTGTACCAGTATTCAGTTTGTTAGACTCAGGTGAATTCTGATTGAGTTTTGATGATCTGTTGCATGTGCAGTGTGTGGATTTTGGTTGCAGTTGGCATAGAATTTTCCTTCCAGATTCCATTAGGATTTTAGAAAAAATGAACTCTGTGGAGTTAAAATCTCCCTGTGGGGTTAATCAGCACATTTAAAGATACTGGGCTAGATCCTTGGCTTCTGTTGGTTTGATGGAACCACACCAATTTATGCCAGTTGTGCAACAGGCCTACTTCTAGCTTTCCTTTGAGAGAGATGTCTCACTGCATGTGCTGAAATACTACAAGGAAAAGCCCATTAATGTAAGGAGAACATTACAAAAGTTTGTACTTACCAGTGAAATAAATTTAGTATTCTATTCAACTATTTAAAAATCTGGATTGCTGAGGAGCAAAACCATTCAT
This sequence comes from Eretmochelys imbricata, assembly GCF_965152235.1. Classification (NCBI taxonomy): domain Eukaryota; kingdom Metazoa; phylum Chordata; order Testudines; family Cheloniidae; genus Eretmochelys; species Eretmochelys imbricata. Next base: position 75,090,615 of record NC_135573.1, read on the forward strand.
TCTTATTTCAGAAAAAGATTTCTTCTTGCCCTGCCATATATTTTCTGTGTGTTTTTGGCTATGACATGAATGAGAGTCCAGGGAAGTTCATAAAAATTAAAGTAGGTTCATGTGGAGCATGGTGCCCTCAATATTTCAATGGCCAATTTTTCAGTACTGGCACAATAAATATAAGTCTTTAATGGCTTCTTACAACCATTCAGCTAAGCTGACATGATTTGTGTACTCTTGTTCAGTATGCTGTGTTGAGATTTTACTTCCTTAGAGTTTTCCTTTTGAGCTTCATCGTGATATAGTCATTGCCCTATAGTGTATGATGACAATGAGGTAGATTCACTAGCCTACTTCTCTCCTTCATCCTATGTGTATCGGGGTAACGATTAAAACAAGGCAGTCATACCAATTTAAAACTGGTGAATGTGAATGGAGGGCTAGGCTGTCTTTGTATTTCACCTGTTCGTGATACCTATTCCAGATCTCAATGTGAGAATGTTTAACAGTGCAGGTTCTGTGTGACCAGTCTCTTTGTGTGCCTGACTCTGCCTGAGCTCCCCTGAAGTCAATGGGAGGTTTGCCATTGACTTCAGTGACTGCAGCAATATGGCATTATCAGCATTATCTACCGTTAGTTTTATCTCAGGGTTGTCAAAAAGGAAATAGAATTAAGTAACATTAAGGGCCATTTCTTCAACTGATGTAAATCGGTATAGCTCTTAGCCTTAGTGCTTTCTGTTAATGTCTATTTATCTACCACTCCCATCACCAGGGCCTTACAAATATATTATTGTTTTAATCAAGCTTCTCTCTCTCCCTTCCTTCCATTCCTCCACTGAGTAGGGAGTTGTTTCCCCCACCACACCCCCCTGACCCTTTAAACTGTAATTCTGTTGAAGTTACTGCGGGATGGCTGGAAATAAGTTGGTTTTGCATTTTGTTCTGGAGCTTTGTGTTTATCCCAATCTCTTCAGGAAGCAAGTCCTATGTGTAGGCCAGTTGCTGAGCAAGCTCTGCCCCCTGCACATACAAGGTTTCCTCTTGAGATTGACATTTCCACCACCAGTGACCCCGTACCCTGGACTATGTTAGCAGAAGCCAAAGAGTGAATGAAACCAGTTACATATAAAAATGAACTGCAGCATGCCCTCACCAGGAATAGCTACTGCTTTTCACCATTCACTGATAAACCGCTGTGAGCAGTTTGTTGTTGCTCTTGAATTGTGTCTACAAATCTTTTGTAGTGAAACTTTTTTCTGTCAGGAAAACCAAATGCTTCCATTTTTTCCATTTGTTATTTCCAGGTCCAACAGATCTCAGTATGAAGAGGCAGTTAGCAACCAGCTCCGGATCCTCCAGTAGTACAAGCTCTAGACCTCAGCTGAGTCCAACTGAAATAAATGCAGTGCGGCAGCTTGTTGCAGGGTATCGAGAATCAGCAGCATTTTTATTGCGTTCTGCAGATGAACTGGAAAACCTTATTTTGCAGCAGAACTGAGTCACATGAGCTTTGTGCTGGCCTAGTCTTATCTCGGAGTTTCCACTAATGACATTTTGAGTTCCCAGAGCAGACGCTTCAGTTACTGCAGTCTTTTTAGGAGAGTTAATTACCATAATGCCACACTGTTCTTGATCCATAAAGTGATGTGTTAAGGTGCTTCAAGTGAACTTTGACCTCCGATAGTTCTGAGGTACTTTAATGTGTCCGGCCTATTGCTTTTTGTTTTAGTGTGTCAGCATAAATATAAAAAAAGTGGCTAGAGATTGTTAACTCGTTCTAACAAGTGGAGGAAAGAGACGATGCTGTGGTGGTAAAAATTGGTTCAAGATCCAAGTGCAATATTAGTGGAATGTGCTACTGACTCATTGGACTTAAAGCTGCAGTATATGGCAAAACGTTGCCAAAAGTCCTGTTGCCACAGGACACAATTGCAATGGAAAGGATCTTGTATTTTCAGAAATGTAATTTTTATAAAAACAAAACAGAAAAAACCTTTTGTTTTCATTCAAAATTTTTCATTTTTACTTTGGTAAACTTTTTCACTGGTCCTAAAAACGTTTTGAGGAGATATTGTAAGTCCCCCTCTTCCTCTCCAGAACCCCCTGACCCTGCCCTTCTCCCCAACTTCATATTCTTTCTACAACAAGTAACTCTCAATGCTGGATAACCCTTCCCTTGTGTACTGTAAATTGGCATCTCTGGAAGAACTTCAAAAGGAAGCATGCATTTCCTTACATTCATGCCATTCTCACCTCAATCCTGTAATATATTGCAGCATTATTATCAGTTAATAGAGATGAGGGGTTTTTTAAAAGACATATCATTTAAAAAAAATTGGTTTCTTACAGCTAGCTCATTTAACTCCGTGATCGCTGCTGCTGTCTTGAACAAGTCCCTTGAGTAGCGATTGGATGTAGATGATTGAATGTTAAGAGGTTGCAAGTGACAATCTGAAAATTTGCACTCCTGTGTTTATTTATTTATTTATTTATTCCTTTAAACAAAATACTTACAGAAAAAAGGCCATTGACATTTCTGGAGTGATTTGTGTAATGCCCACACCTAGCTGAAAACTCTACAAAAACTATAAATGGATGCAGCTGCAACTTTAATTAAACTCTTCTCTCCTCTTCCCAATTTTTCCCATCCCCTATTTCTTCTTTTATAAGGTTGAATACACATTAATGGTGTTTTTTTGTGCACTAAGGCAAGCTTATTTTTGAATATATAGAGACAAGTACTTTTGTTCATGCTTACTGTACTATTTGTTCTGTTTAGCTTTTGTTGAATAACAAGTTCCTTGTGCATTCCTGAATTTGCCTTATTTCATGTACAAATTTTTATGTAATTCAGTTTTTGACAATGAGTTGAAGGCATCAGTGATATTTTATATCTACTTGTTACATATAGTTTTCCAAGTAATGACTGTGATTGTGACCCAGTAATGTGCACTTTTTCTTGTAATGTGGACATTGCTATGCTTTTTTCCCCTCTAGTGTTTCTAGAATTACTATTGCTTACAGTTATGTAAAGAAAACAAAAAAGAAAAAAAGAACTTTTGTGATACTGTTGGTGAATATTAATGTGAAAAAGGCTATGAAATATGAGTATTTTGGAGGTACATAGATACACAAACATCTATCTAAGTTGTGAACTAATGTTCACAAGTTTAAATGAAAATTCAAAAACTGAGGGCTGGAATGATTTCCTCTGTTTTGTTTGGGTAAATAAACAGATTTCTGTGTTTAACGATTGTGAAACATTATAACGTTTAAACAAACATAGTGTCTAATCAGTTATCAGCATTGTCCTTTTTAAACAGGAAAAGGGAACTTCCATGCCAGCTGTTGGAGTTGCCACAACTCAGTTCTCAAAAACATTGAGTAAATCCATTTGGATGATTCAAGCTAGAGGTTTGTTCTAATGAAGAATTTCTTCAATAAGAGCAGAAGCAGGCGGTGTGTAAATCATGAGGTCCAAGTCACTAATGCTTCACAATTTAAACCTGGCTTGAGGCAACAAAATCTAACTGGTAAAATTTATTCTTCAAAAAATCTATCAAGTGTCCTTTAAAAGCACTTGCCATTGACTCTGTGAATATTGTAGCAAGTTCTTGTTAATTGCTGCCCATTATTTAATAGATGTATTTTCTCCTACTGTAATTAACACCGTGTTCTCGCCCTTTTCTTCAGAAATGTTCTGTGGCTCTGCTTTCCAGTGGAGAGAATGTGGTGTTCCTCTCCTCTGGTGTCTGTCAGGAATTGAAGGACCAATCAGGAGCAAGAGATTTGATGTTAGCCCCTTATGTTTTCAGGCAATATCTGCAGACTCCTCTGCATCTTCCTGCCTCAAAGTGAGGGAGGTCGCAAGTGACTCTTCCTGAGGTAACATCTTTAGTCTTCTACTAAATGGAGCCATTTAAGAGCCATGGAAGAGCACAGCTAATGCAGGCTTTTCACTCTCCATATAGAAGGAGTTTGTAATGGTGCCAGGACTGCAGTTTCCCTAGTCTTCTTTTGCAGGGCTGATGTGCTTCAAATGTTCAGCTAAGCAGCAACTTAGCAGTGTGTCCACCCAGCTGTTTGCCAGCTGGAATGCACCAAAAACTGCGGGGCTCACCATGCTAAAGCCAGAGCTCGACTGGATGCCAGGGACAGCTGAGAAAAAGAGGAGGTAAGGGATTTACTTTATAACCCCCTTCCCCAGTCACTCTTTTTAATTTTATTTTATATTTTTTTTGAGGGAGAAGCAAAAAATCTTGGCACTATTGTGTGGTTCAGTGGAGCCTTCAAGGCCTTCCTGCTCTCTCCCCTTTGAAGGGCATAGGCCTCTCTCCCACCCTCCATCCCTCATAGACACTCACCAAACATGCCCGCCACCACAGATCCCCTTCTCCAGGCTCCCTCCTCAGGAATCTCGAGGGATCTTTTTCAGACTCATTACATGCTGGAATCAAATCCTTCAATTACTTAGAGCTCAAGTCCCTATCCCTCTTTAAAAGCCTCCAGACTTACACCCATTTCTTTTGAGGGACAGCTTGTCTCCCGTATGACCTAAATTCTGAGTTGTTCCCCCGAAATTTCACTACGATCATATCAGTGATGGTGATGGCCTTCAGGAAGGAGCACATTTTTATTCCTTACCTGGAAACTAACTCATCTGGGCTAAGTCCCAGCAGGATTCACTCTGAGTGTTCTCTCATTCTCCTACAGTGGTTTTAGCCCCTACAGGTGAACTTAGAGAAAAGCTCACCCATTCTTTTACAAAAACATATGCCTCTTGGAACAGTCATACACTCACCTACAGATTTAGCCTTCCTCTTTCACAAAAGAATCCTGAAACTATAAGCCACCATCTGGGAGTGCCAATCAAGTCATCATTCACCATCCAATTCTGCATGTGAATAATGGGTAAACAAGTATCTTGCTAGAATCTGGTTCCCTGGGCTCAGTACCACTCTCAGACCCATCTTGTCCCTGAAAACCTTGCACTTCCTGAGGAAACAGAACCTCCAGTCTACCTGGTTAAATAGCTCTTTCTTCATCTGGGTTATTGGCCACTTCACAGGAAACTCATTCCGAATCTTGTTTCCCCTTTTCCCTGAATCTTTTTGAATTCCAGTCTCACCACCCTATATCCAGATATTGCAGTGGGTACTCTGACCTGAAACCCTGTGCTCAGCATGTCTTTCCAGTCCTCAGGACAAAGGAGTTTGTCAAACACATTTGCCCTCTTCCCACAGATCTGGAAGGTTGTAAAAGCACAGAGCAATGGGTGCCGGATGATCTGAATTACTGTAGAGTGCTGAGAAGCATCTAGTTTATTGACCTTCTGCAGCTCTGAGAGATGATCCAACTGCTCCCTGACAGACCTGATCCCTTTCATCAAAACCCCATCCACCACCCATCTCTCTTTCTCTCAGCATCCTCCCCAAAAGCCAGGCGTCCACCATGCTCTTACACACTTGTTTAAAGTAAATAAATAACCAGCTCAAGTCAATAAAGAACATGGGCTGTCTGCTGTCTGCCTGGTGTGGGTCGCACCAAACGTAGGCCAAGAAGGCCTCCTTCCCAGATAGCCTGGAAATTCCCCTGGGTGGCTTCTGCAGTTCTAAGCTTTGGCTCTTACTGTTTCATGGGCTTTGTTTGTGGGCACCTGATAAGCCACAGAAAATCAATTAGCAGGTAAGAAAATGTGTCTATTGTATTTAGACTCTTTGTCAGAGGTTCAAAGACTGAAACCATCACTACCTGCCCACCATGTCTGGAGAACTTTCTGAATGAGAGCTAGTGGACTAGGATCTACTTGCTCGCCTGTGGCGGGAAAAGGAAAAATACCTTCCAGCCCACAAAATGGAAAAAATTATGATGGTTGAGCTCTCCTCAGGGTGTTCCCACAATTCTAAACACCACCCCAATCCCAGGGGAGCCATATGGTTTTGCTATAAGGATCAGTGACATTGTTGATGACTGTTTAAACAAAACATTGTTATTAGGCTTCAGTGTCAGGGCTCCATTGAAAAGAAGGAGCAATTGACTCCTCTGAGTTGGTGGTACTGTCTGCAGTTCCGGTAATATTTCACTGCAGTCTTCTTTGGAAGGTTAACCTGGCAATCACAAGGGAAAGAAACTTTTTGTTAAATGAAAGCTGACGTTCTACAGAAGCTGTTGGGCCCGGCAGAGAATTCCAACCCCTGAGTCTAGAAGAACCAAGTTAATAAAACATAAAACAATACTACTAATAAGAAGTAGGTGGTGGCACAGTTCAACCACATGGTGGTGGTTATTATTTATATTGAACTAGATCTGAAATGTCCCATTGTGCTAGGTACTGTGCAAACAAATAGTAAGAGACAACCTGCCCCAGAGAGTTAACAATATAGATGGACACAACAAAAGGTGGAAGGAGAAAACAAAGGCACAGAGAGGTGGCTGAACCCAGAAGAGAAGCCAGGCCTTTTGACTCTTAATCCAGTGTCCTATCCACTCATCCACACTGCCCTGTGCAAGGTCTGGTATGTAAAGTCCTGGGGTCCAATTCTCTGTTCCAGCTTAGCTTCCTTGGTAGCAGGAACAAAAATAGCAGGGGAGGAGGATGAAGAGGTGGTTTTGAGCTCTGTGCTGACCAAAAAATCTCTTGAGTCCCCTTTTCCCCACTGGAGCAGAAAAGGGCCTGGGAGCAATGAAGAATTGGTCTCCTAGTCTGTGAGTAAAGGGTTTAAAGTATAATACATAATTTAGTTAATTTCCTTCAGTGTGGAGAGAGATCTTTATGTCAGCATTTTTCATCCCTGTTCCCAGTAATAAATGTCTGGAAACAAACTTGAAAAGGCTCCTAATAATTGTGAGTGTATGTAATTCATCTTGTAATTCCATCTTTGCTTTGGTACTCTGTTTATCTATGTTAGTAAAATGATGCTGTAAAGAAAATTGAGGGACGGTTACAATATATCAACTGCGTGTAGGTGCATCACTTGAATCTTTTTCTGAGACTCCGAGCAACCACATAAGCAGCAGGGATGTGGATTACAGTGGTAAATTAAAAGGATGCTGTCAAAGTGCTTTCAAGATTTTAAAAATCATTTTTGATTGAAGTTGTTTACAATATCCCCATGGAAGCTTAAAACTGGTTATTTTTTCCTCCGTCCCACATGCCTGCTGGTTTATTATTGTAGGGTTGTTTGTGAAATCTTAGATGCTGGCATTTCTTTAGAATTAGAAGCAAGAGCACTGAAGCCACTTGTTTTAGGGGAAAACACATTGGAAACATAGAGGGGGGGAAATAGAAGGAGAGATTTTTGATCCATCAACTTTATTTATTTACTTACTTTTCATTACAAAATCTGAGAAGTGTAGAACCACGATCCTGACCTACTTATTTACTCTCACCTTCCATAAAAGGGAGGGTAGGGTTTGAAGTATGGAAGAGCAGCTTCCAGCTGAGAGAAGCCCCTGCTGGCTTAGCCAGCAAGCAGCTGTACTTTAGTTCATTCGCTGGCTCTGCTACCTGCAAAGTGAAAACCACAAGGTTCTGAGTTCATGGCTTAGTTGCAATACTGTCCGGGTCACTCACTCAGTAAGTGCAATCAGCCTAGGGGTTTGGCATGTGGCTTTTTTTTATTATTATTAAGGGTTTCTTATTAATTTTTACTTTTCAATAAAACATCACAATACAAAAAGCAAACACAAATGAAAATGATAAACTCACAGTAAGCATATAGAATTGTCAGCATAGCCATGATATAGTATGCAAAACAATTTTTACAATCTTAATATTAAACCATAAGAATCAAATAAATCAAAACTTTACAATTAATGGGAGGAAATCAGAGGCAAGGCAGGGAGGGGAAGTGTGAAACCCAGGCTGGAAGGTGGGAGGTGGAAAAGGAAGGAGGTCTGGAATGGCCACTGGGCTCCAGGTTGTTCCTTAGTCAAATGTTTCTAAAACTGGAGCCCAGATTTCTTCTAACTCATGTAGTTGCTCCCTGTGGCAGAGGGTGGCTCTTATTTGGTCACTAGGTCAGAAAGGTCTGAAAACCATTGTTTTATTCTGTGCATTGATTTACTTCTGTAAAATCGTTCACTTCATGATCATGGCTGCTCTCGAAACTGCAAATGCCCAAATTCATGGGTAAATAACCTAACACATTATTCTTGAGTGATGTGTGCTTGCTAAAGCCCCAAATCATTTTAATTCTATTGTCAACTTTCCACAGATGTTTAACTAGAGGATGTTCCCACAACAGCTGGAGAAGGGTGCTCTTATCTGTCCTGCAGCCGCAGCATGTATCCCAAGGAACAGCTTCAATCTTATGTGGTCTCTGTGGTGTCCAATATATTCTAAACAATGTTTTTGTTTAATTAAATATAATCATAAAACTATAGAAGCACAGCATTGTATAATGCATTTGACCATTGTGGAGCCTTTAAAGGATGTGCCAGCTCTTTATCCCAGATTTTAGTAATAAAGTCAAGGCTCAGTATTTTGCCATCAAAAAAGCATGCATGGGCTTGAGGGACATGTCTACGAAACTCAGTTCTCAGGGGTGTTGGGCAGCCTCAGGGCATCTGGGCCAAAGAGCTAGCTCAATAAATGTTTTAGCCATATATATTGCCATATCACTGTGGCTGGGAGGTTACATTGATATTGCAGGACATAGACTGGAACTATGTCCAGATTATCAACCAAATGTAATGCCTCTCTCTGTCCATTCTCTTCATGTGATTGGTTGGCAAGTAAGTCTGTAAGTCAGAATGACTCCAAATAGTGGCTTTTGTATGAATCTATTGGCCAAGAGGGGACAATACTCTCCAGGGACAATACTTTCCAGGGGGCCACTACAGAGGGCACTCTGTTTTTCTCTGTAATATGAAGATCCCAAGAACCCTGGCAGGTAGATTGGCTTAAGGGGATGTGGTGGTTGTGTTGGAACCAGTGGAGGCCTGGGACATGATAGAGCTGCTTCAGACTCCAGGATCTCCTGCCTCTATCAAAGGGGAGCTGAAGCATCCACCAAGATAGTGTGGGGCATTGTTCTGGGCCCCATATGAAGGTCTTGATAATCTTACTAAATCCTTTAAAATAGGATGGTGAGATGATGATGGGTAGTCTACTTAAAATGTACAACAATCTAATTAAGTTCATCTTAACTCTGTTAATTTTCCCACAGAGGCTCAGAGAAAGCTCTTGCCAGGAACTGGAGTCTTCGGCTAGTTTTAGAAAGGTTGGTGCTCACTTCATTTTTACAAGTGTTTAAAGTTTCCTTGGTATTTTTATCCCCAAGTATTTAATTGTCTCTGACTACCTATGTTATATGCAGTGTCGTTGTAGCCGTGTTGGATATTCGAGAAACAAGGTGGGTGAGCTCTTCAGATCTGGGAAACCTTCACATTGGTTACACAGAGCTCTTCTTCAGGTCTGTGTAAGTTCCAAAGCTTGTCTTTCACCAGCAGACATTGGTCCAATAAAAGATATTACCTCATCCTGAAAGTGAGCCAAAATCTTGGATTAATGCTAGGTCAAGGATTGTGGTTTTGGGATATGTTATAAATGAAAGGGCATCATTGGTGTTAACATCAAATGGTACTACAATGGGCCAGTCCTGATATCTCAAATATTTGAGTGAGAGCCTATGGCGATTTCCATGGGTTCTCAGCCTGGATCAAACAGGCGTGGGGACAATGAACAATCCTGTCTAGGGCTTCTGAGGAAGTTAAATTAGATTGAAATTATGCCAATGGTTAAGATATGAGATGTGGAGACCTTTTATAGAAGTTGAATCCATGCTCTAAAAACAGGCCTAACACCAAATTTCTGTATTCCCAGTTCACTTGATCAAAGGCCTTTTCTTCATCATAAGAACAACCATACTTGGTTAGACCAATGGTCCATCTAGCCCGATAGTGGCCAATGCCAGATGCCTCAGAGGGAATGAACAGAATAAGTAATCATCAAGTGATCCATCCCCTGTGGTCCACTTCCAGTTTCTGGCAGTCAGAGGCTAGGGACACCCACATGCATCCCTGACCATCTTGACTAATAGCCGTTGATGGGACCTGTCCTCCAGGAACTTACTGAATTCTTTTTTGAACCCCATTATAGTTTTGACCTTCACAACATCCCCTGGCAATGAGTTCCACAGGTTTCCTGTGCATTGTGTGAAGAAGTACTTCAGTTTGTTTTAAACATGCTGCTGCCTATTAATGTTATGGGGTGACCTGTGGTCCTTGTGTTATGTGAAGGAGTAAATAACACTTCATTATTCACCTTCTCCACACCAGTCATGATTTTATAGACCTCTATCATATCCCCCCTCAGTCCTCTTTTTTCCAAGCTGAAAAGTCCAAGTCTTTTTAAAATCTCTCCTATAGAAGCTGTTCCAGACCTTTAATCATTTTTGTTGCCCTTCTCTGTACCTTTTCCAATTCTGTATCTTTTTTGAGTTGGGGTAACCAGAACTGCATGCAAGTATTCAAGACGTGAGAGAACCATGGATTTAGATAGTAGCATTGTGATATTTTCTGTCTTATTATCAATCTCTTTTCTAATGGCTCGTAACATTGTTAGCTTTTTTTGACAGCCACTGGACATTGAGCTTCCAAATCTAGAAGTAACTGGGGGTTGAGCTTATTACGCTACACCGCTGTTGTATCTACTAAAACTGTCTTACGTTATCCAAGCCATGCCTGCCTTTCCTAAATCCCATCTTTCTCCAGCCTTGCTGTCAAAAGTTTGGCCAATATTTTCCACATCACTATTAATTAGGAAAATTGCTCTATAGTTCAAGCACATAAAATCCTGACTGGTTTGGGAATCACTGAAATCAAGCCTCTCTCAAGGTGTAGGGGAAAGTACCCTCCTCCAGGGACTCACTGAACAGGGTAAGCAGCTTGCCTGCAAGGGGTTCAGAAAAATGTTTATAAAAATCAAAGAAGCTGGCTGACCTAGCAACCTTACCCAATGTCCTGGATTTCAGGGTGTCAGGAAGTTCTGTTGCTGTTAACAGAGCATCCAAGCGCTCTCACCGTACCACAGAGAGACATTTCTGTTTTAGCAAGGAAAGTTTCCAGGGCCTCGTGTGAAAGGGCAGAATCAGAATTGTATAGACTTCTGTAAAAATTAAATAATTGTTTTCTTTATATCTCTGGGGCTGATGCATATTTACTGTGCTTTTCACAGATTGCAGTAATGGTCCCCCTGGTAGTCACGCCTAGCTGATAAATACATGCTGTATTTTGCTTTCTTGGTGGTTGGCTGGGGTCTAAAGATAAAAGTTTACTTATAAAAGATTACTTACTACTGGTAACAAGTAATGCAGATTATCCTTTAGTTCAAGAGATAAAAACATCTGTCTTTTGGAGGCAAAGATCCAGGATAACCATGTGGATTGAAGTTATGTGTTCACTTGGAGAATCTAGAAATGGGTAGTAGACAGAGGCGTAAGGAATAATGAAGGGTAAAATGTACTCCAAGTTGAAGTGAGCATCACTTGTGACAATTAAATATGCACACAATGCCAGTTTCTTGTCACAGGTGTGGCACCAATGTCTGATTAAAAAACTTACCTTGAAATCAAGGAGGCTTCAGAGTTAAGTCAAATATTGTAAATTCTAGAGCACTACTGGGACTAAAAGATAAGGGCCTGGTTTGCAGAGGTAATCGGAGCTGTGTGTGCACTGCACCTTTGAAAATAAGGCCCTCAGAACATGAGCAATCCAGGGCTAGGGAGAGGCTAACCCTTCCCTATTTCCACACAGGAACAAGAAATGGCAACTAGGAATATTGTATAAGCAAAAAGTTCCAAACCTTGGCTCCTGTGTCATCACCTCCTCTTCCCCACCAGTAAAGAAAGACAAGGCTGAATTCATGCTGTCTACACAAAGCCACAGTAACTGAACTTTGTGCTGAGAACTCTACAAGGGGTGGGAGGATAGACACATTGCGCCAGTGAGCTAAAACTAGCTGTGTGGCCGTTCTGGCACTGGTGGAGGCTCGGGCTAGCCACCCAAGGTTGAACCCCTCCTACCCCGCTGGTTCCAGGGTCAGGTGCCTAGCCCAAACCTGTGCTGGTGCATTGCCACAGCATTGCTATTTTGAACATGCTAACGTAAGCCCCTCTAGCACACGTCTGTCTTCCCGTCTGGGAGACTCACTCCCTTCTGCAGTATAGACATCCCCTGTGAGCTTCCAAACGCTCCTTACAATAAACATCCTACGTATCTGCTGTGGCTTATTAACCCTGTGATGTTTTGTTTTCACTCTCTTGCTTGGCCTTTTGAGCCTTCTGGGTGTGTTTATTTTTTATTTGTATATGAATAGTATTTATTTTTAGCATCTCACTTTCAGCACTCAGCAAAGAAGAATCTTTTAGGATTATTTAACAAAGGGAAATATAATTTTGCTTAAATTGTTCTGCTTCCATTAATCCTGGGGTTCAGTCTTATTGAATAAGATTTGATTGGTTTTGGGGGTTTTTTTTGCCATATTGATCCTTTGATGCCTGTGAGTCCAGAAATTCTGCCATAAGTGCAACTGCATTTTGCATTGGGGTGTCCCAAAAACAGCTCCAAAATGCCTGTTGTGAATGGATTGATAATGCTGGCAGTGGATTTAAACTGTACGCCGATCTTAAAGCAAGAGCTATCCGGAGAACATGAAGCAAGGCAGAGGCTGGAAGATTTAGTCATCTCTAATAAGATGTTTTGCTCCAATTTTCTTCTCTCACTGAAGAGTAACATAATTTCATGTAAGTTTCCTTTCCCAACAGTAATATTTGAGGGCTAGGAGTGATACAGAAATTGCGTTGTACAGGAGCGTAGCTACAAGGGTGCAAATGGTGCAGTCGCACCAGGGCCCACAAGTGGGCCCAACCAGCAGCGCCCACTCTACCTTAGGCACTGTTATATTTACACCAGAGTCTACCTAGGCAGACAGAGCTCCAAGGAGCAGGAAGTGGCCCAAAGCCAGGCTGCCAAGAAAGCACTCTCATCCCTTCCTCTGATGCTTCCTGCCCCCAATGTGGGGCAGGTCACGGCTGCAATTCCTCAGGCAATGAGCGCTGGAGCTGTTCCAGTATTTAATTGATGCCAGGTCTTTCTGAGTCTTGGCCCTCTAGGCTTGGCAGTTCATAGCCCCAGCACCTCTGGGCTTGCCACATCAGTGATGAAAGTAAAAAAATGTGCTTGAGCCCTGGCACCTCCTTCATAACAAATTAAGCACTGGGCTACTCCAGGCAGCATTAGGGTTGCCAGTTTTCTAATTGCAGAAAACCAAACATCCTTGCCTGGCTCCCTGCCCCACCCCTTCTCCTAGGCCCTGCCCCCTGCTCACCTCATCCCCCCCTTCCTCCCTCGCTTGCTCTTCCCCACCCTCACTCACTTGCTCATTTTCACTGGGCTGGGGCAGGGGGTTGGGGTGTGGGAAGGGGAGAGGGCTCTGGGGTGGGACTGAGGATGAGGGGTTTGGGGTGCAGGAGGGAGCTTTGGGCTGGGGATGAGAGGTTCAGAGTGTGAAAGGGGGCTTAGGGCTGGAGCAGGGGGTTGGGGTGCAGGCTCTGTGCGGCGCTGACCTCAGGCAGCTCCCGGGAAGCAGCAGCATGTCCCTCCGGCTCCTACGGGAAGGGCAGCCAGGGGGTTCCACGTGCTGCCCCTGCCTGCAGGTGCCATCTCTGCAGCTCCCATTGGCTGTGGTTCCCAGCCAATGGGAGCTGCAGAGCCAGCACTTCGGATGGCACCAGTGCACGCCCCTCCCCCTAGGAGCCAGAAGGACATGCCACCTGCTTCCTGGGAGTCGGGTGGAGCCAGGCACGAAGCCTTCCTGCCCCGCTGGTGGTGTGGCCAACTAGACTTTTAGCAGCCCAGTCAACTGTGCCGGCAACCCTAGGCAGTGCCCAGCCACCACCGCTACTTTGGACTAGCACTGCGGCCACCACTTTCTTAACAGAGACTTCATCCAGAAATGTGCATAAGGAGGACTGGGGATGTTGGGGGTGCTCAGGGCTAGGCAGGAGGTGTGGGCTGAGATGAGCAGGGGGTGTGACGTGCAGGGGCCTGGTGGGGTTGAGCTGACCAGCTCTGGGGGAAAGGCTGTGGGGAGTCCTGGCCACAGGGACTGAAGGATGAGGAAGCTGAGGGAGGATTGTAGGGGATGGATGGGCAGCGGGTGCTCGGCCTTGGGATGTGGAGAAGCCTGGAGGAGGGTTGCCAGTGAATCCTGTCCCACGTGGGATAGACTCAAGCCCCATTCGAACAGTGTGTATATCTTACAGGTACTGAGAAGGTGTTCCAGATGTTGGTGAGGGCTGGCTCTTTATCTAGGTCAGGTAAGGTTTCTATCATATGGAAGCAGACATACCATGAATTCCTGACTAAGAAACTAATGGAAAATGGACGAGGCATCATGATTTTCAAAAAGAGCCAAGGATGCTGTTGTTTTAATAAGGGGCCTTTTGGTTGAGTTGTTTTGATTGCATGGCCGTACCGATCATTGTGTTTGGTTTCTGTGACACAGAGACCACAGTTTCAAGAATGGTATATTGGTGACCACACTTGTTTGCATTTGGTGCACAGCCACGTAACAGGTAAATGCAAAGCAAATGCTGCTTGTGCTCAAATTGCAAGATGTGTGTTGATACAATAGGTGAATGCATTGCAGTACTAATTTGTGAAGTCTCATAATTGCTGTTGCAATGACTTTAAATTAGATCAAACTTACTGATAAAATGTTAATAGGTTTTGAACATGGGTGCTGTCTCGTATAGTGACATCACACACCAGATAGACTTTGGAGACCATCTCACATGTGACAAAATAATCAACTTGAGCTTTCTGCAGGACTCCTGCACTCTATCACTGCCAGAGAGCATTTTGTATCAATGCGCACACAGAACTCTTCGGTGTGTAGCTAGCCTGCAAAAATGTATGGGCATTGCCTGCATATTGTCTCTGTGTATTTATGAATAAGAGGGATATGATCTGATCTCTGATGGTAAAAGTAAGCAAAATGTCAGATGTTGGAATTGGGAAGGTCTCCCCGCCACCCCATCCCATCCTACTGTTGCATCAGGGTCCTCTGGGGCCTTGTTATGCCCCTGGCATTGCAGCAGATGCTGCATTCCTTGGGCAGGGTGCATGTTAAAATGAGCAGGGCAGCAATTTAACCTACTTTAAAAGCAACAGTAGTTTGTTCCAGGTGGTCTAACACTAATTTTAATCTGTATATATGTGTATGAGTTTAAGGCCTGTACATATCTGATCCTGTATAGTGCAAATACCTCAGTTCCCAGTGATTTTAGTGAGAGCTGTAGGTGCTCAGTATTTTGCAATGTGTGTACCGTATATCGACTAAGTGACGACCGAGTGCCCAGTGTTGTGAATTACTTTCAGTCTCACAGTGTCTCTAACTACAAGGGTGCAGGAGCATATAACATTTTCCTCACATGCTGCTCATCTATTTCGGTCTTGAACACAGGTGGTAAAATGTGAAATTCTCCCAGCGCTTGCGGCCATGTAACTTTATGAGCTTCCCCATCCGTGTGGGGAGGCAGGGAGAGCAGGGGGAAATATGACATGCAGCTGTGTGCATAGATAGCCAAATTGTTCTCAGTTACACCTACAGCCTCGCTGATTTCAGTCAAATTAATGGAGGTTCTCAGCGTCACCCCACCTAACATTTAGGTGCATAGAAAATCACTGGGATTCACAAAGTCTGAGTTAGGCATCTTGACTCCTTTTACAATGACGGGGGTGGGAAGTGGTGCCTGAGAATGGGATTCACCAAAGCCAGCATGCAAGGAGCCTTTTCACTTAAGGTAACCAATGGAAGGTGTCAAGCCAAGGGTGGATGGTGGTGGAGTATGTGTGTGTGTGTTGAGCCCTGCCCCCATCTTTGAGACAGGCACCTAAGTCCAGGCTGCAGGACGGCACCTCCTCTGCCTGGGATTCTCAGCTGCAACCCCTCTCTTGGTGGTAGGTGCCTGCACTGTTTTTGCAAGAAGCCACGGGAAGGGGGAAAAGCAGGAGTTCCCTCATAACTTTTAGCCCAGTGGTTAGGGAACTCATATGGGATGTGGGAGACCCGGGGTTCAAGGCCCCCCTCCAGCTGAGGACAAGAAGGGATTTGAACTGGGATCTGCCACCTCTCAGTTGGGTGTCCTAACCAGTGGGATATTCTGGTGTGAGGGTCCCTCTGTCTCTCCTGTTGACGCTGTTCCACTGTGATGAAATAATTTTAAAAGTCATTGGAGTAGGGCCTAGCTCCTGGGTCTCCCACCTCCCAGGTGAGTGCTCTAACCAGCAGGCTACAGCATTATTCTCATGCGTCCTTGCTGTCTCTGGCCCACCATTGAAGCTGTCACACTGTTGCTATATAAAGAATCATTGAACTGGGGGGTCTCCCATACCCCAGGTGAATAACCTGCCCTCTCAGCCCCCAAGTCTTTTTGTGTAAACTCATCTATAGAGGCCCAATCTGGCAGGTGAGCTTGGAGCATGCTTACCAGATCCGGTCCCGCAGGTGAGTTAGGCAAAGGAACATTCTTCCAGTTTTTGCACTGCTTTGCGGCTTAGCATCCAGACACCTGGCATGGGGCTGTGGTGTTCATCCTCAAAGGTAGAAACCTGGAGAACTTTCACTACAGACATTTAGCTGTCCAGTGATTTTAGGTGCCTGCGAGGACTGGGGGCCATCAAGTGGGGTTTCGTGAATCCTAGTGGGGTGTGATTCTGGGAGTTGGGCACCTAAAGCGTCAGTTACCTCAGTCCTTTTGTGAAACCAGCCCCATGTATCTATGTATTTAATCTTTAACCTCTCATTAAACTCTTCTGTTTAATACAAAGGATTTAGGGTGTTGTGTCTCCCTTTTTTTTTTTTAACTCACCCCCTTATTATTATGACGTTCCACCAACTGCCAGGGCAGATGCCTAGTACAGGAGGAAATGGCTGTATTACACAGACATTAAAAAGAAAATTATTCATTAGTGATAGCTGTTTTTATTTGTAACACAGCATCACCCAGACAATAGAATCCCTCACTGGGGTGCTTAAGAAAATTAACCACTATTGTAACCATCACCAGCTAATAATTTAGGGAGCACTTGGTAATTATTAGTCTTAATTTAACCCTTGAGAATATGGAACAGTTTCACAGGTTGATGTATCATGACACCTATTGGCAGAGACAACCAAAAATAGAAACAGGTGTAACTCTTTTTACATAATGCTACACCGTTCAGTCTTGATCAAGAAACAGGTTGCTTGTGTTTTTTCCCTTCCTGCAAACTACATTTGCACTTTTGTTTTTTTCCTTTTAAAAGGAGAAGAAGTCATTATGTAAAGATACTGTTCCAACTTGACAAGCGCAACAAAGAAATGGTAGACTTTTGAACACTAAAACTATTGCTTTCCACAACCTTACCTCGTGATTGGTAAGGGTTTTACAGGCTTATTTCTGTGCAGGATAATGTGTTTTAAAATTAATTTCAAAATAACAACAGCGTAAGAAAATAATTAAGGCACCAGCCAATGATGGTAGCAGTCATTTATTTATTTTTACCTATATTAATCCATTCCCTTTATACTGGCTGTTCTTCCTTGGTGCACAAACATATATAGAAAACAGGATTGTGTGGTGGGAAAGCTTTACTGGCATCAATTTGAGATGGCCACATTATACCACAGCCCAGCACCGTTTATTTTATATGTGCTAAATTTATACAGAAACGCCATTGTAGAAAGTTATAGGAAATGTTATGGGGCGTTTTTATAATATCTCTCCACTTCAAAATTCAGGCTCCTTGGTACCCACTCTTACCAGCCTGTTTCAAATTTGTCCATTTGATTCTACTCTGACCCACATTTGTACAGCTTTTAAGGCCGCTAAAAAGTTGAAAGTCTTCTGCTTTGCTGGTGTATTTTCCTATTTCATTATTGGATAGATATTATCTGTTGTACATTGGTGACAGTTTCAGCCCCCAGGTTATGATTTACCAGTGAGCTGTTATTTATGTCTACTCCAGCTTTTGAGCTCTATTCTAGGCTTTGTCCTCTTGTTTTAATAAATTGCTGCAATAGTGTCAGGCCCCCACTTTTCGTCATGGTTGGATCCTTAAAACTTGCATAAATCCATTTCTGTATTATTCAAAGCAGAATCAACCATTCTTCTCCCACAGCTTACTGAGTTGGCTTGAGAAGTTCTTCTGAAACAACAGCAATTGCTTAATCATCTTATACCTCAATTTTACTTCGTATTTTTTCCAGCTTCATTTCTTAAAGTAGAAAGGGTGCCAGCATCCAGAGCTTAAATTTTGCTTATAGTATTTGAAGCATGGGAAAGAAACCATTGCATAGTACAAGTTCAGAGGCAGTAATCGGAGGTTGGACAGTTTTCTCATAGAAACTATGCCTCTTTTTGTAAGCCATATTTGCAGCTTACAGTTTGAATCACAGAATAATTTTAATTTCCTCATGGAAGTAGCACTTATGAAGATTAAGCTTGGAATTCAGACTTGTCTGAAACTAGATATAAAAGGTTTCAGAGTAGCAGCCATGTTAGTCTGTATCCACAAAAAAAAAAAAAGGAGTACTTGTTAGTCTCTAAGGTGCCACAAGTACTCCTTTTTTAGGTATAAAAGATGGCTCTCATCCCTAGAAATAATTTTTAAAAATATATTTGTTCCTTGACAGCCCCACCTAGAGCACTGGAACTGAAGGTTGGAGAAAAGAAAAATTATTCTAATTAAAGGAGTGGTCCAATGCCCATTGAAGTCAATGGGGTCTTTCCATTGCTTTCAGTGAGCACTGGATCAGGCCCTAAATATTTAATATTAACAAATTCCAAATAAATAAACCCAATCAGGATTTAGGGCTATAGGTGGGGCTGTCAAGGACCAAATATATTTTTAAAGTATTTCTAGGGATGAAAGCCATCCTTTCTATCTTGTTTCAGACAAGTCTGAATTCCAAGCTCGATCCCACAACTCATACTAATGTGAGTAGCCTGTATGAAATCAGTTATTCACCTGAGGAGGGGTCATAGGCCAGGCCCTAAAATATGAAGGACTTATCCTTTAAAAAAAATATTCCTAGTGGCAAAAAGAGCATAATAGCAAACAAGGAGGGTTGAATGAAATGAATAGTAATTTTAAATTTGTTACACAGCCTATTGCAGAACCGGATGTTCTTCCTCAGCTTCATAACTCTGTCTCAAGAAAATTACCAGCTCTGATGAATTTGCTGCCGTGTTCTTCAATTGCACATACTGTATTTGAAAAAAACATATAAGTCACTTCCATTTGTGAAGTCTTTTACAGGAAAACTCACTTGTAATATCCAAGAGATTTTAAACACTGCACCCATTAACAAAGAAGAGTAACATTCTGCCATCTGTAATGTAGAGAACTGGTCAGTTCAGCAGTTGGTATCACAGCTCCTGGCTTAACCCAAAGAAAGAAAGAATTGGATCCAAAGAATTTGCCACACAGCAGCTTTGAAATGTTCTGATTTCATCTGGCAGCAGCTGTAGGGGAAAGTACACATGGGAAGTAAGGGCCATGGCTGAGTGTGCCACCCTCAGGTGCTCACAGAGCCATTTTGTCTGCAGAGGCACAATGGGTTGGGGAATTTCCACTCAGGTGCTACAGTTCCACACTCTCTTCTATTGTTCTTCTCTTGGGGAAAAGCCAGAGGATGGCAGCACCTCAGAACTATAGCAAATTACTGTGGACCAGCATTTCTCAGACTGTGGGTCAGGACCCCATTTTAATGGGGTCGCCAGGGCTCATGTTAGACTTGCTGGGGCCTGCAGCTGAAGCCAATGTCTGAGCCCCACCACCCAGGGCTGAAGCAGAAGCCCGAGGGCTTCAGTCCTGAGTGGTGGAGCTCAGGTTACAGCCCTCCCGCCCAGGGCTGAAGCCCTCAAGCTTCAGTTTTGGACACCCCACCCCCAGGCGGCAGGGCTCAGGCTTCAGTCCCCCTTTCTGGGTTGTGTAGTAATTTTTGTTGTCAAAAAGGTGTCTCCATGCAATGAAGTTTGAGAAACCCTGCTATGGACCAATAACAGCCAAAATTATGGAAAGCTTAGTTAAGGAGAGACTGAATTATTAAAAGCTGTGATCACAGCTTGGAAGCACTGTGCGGTTTACACATATCATATATATGTACTCTGGAATTTCTCAGTACAGTATATTGTGAACAGGGCTTGTGCTTGCCAGATGCTTTAGAGATGACCTTAAACCAGTAGCTGTATCCAAACACGCCACGGTTTTGTCAAGGTGGGAAAATGTTATAATTTCTCCCTGAGTTTTGTAGGTTGGACCCATCACTGCTGAAAACTAGGGGAATTATTGTGTTTGTATAGCAACTGTCCCATCATTCCTCACTTGCTTCTTGCTGCAAGTGTAAGATCAGAGAGGAAGATGGGGCTTATCATTCCAGAATTTGCTTTGGTGTACACTTTCCAGCATCAAATTACTTCTGAGGTATAAAAGCTGCAGCAGGCTCCTCACTAGACCTGCCTCTCCAGAGATTTTTAATTGACACAACTCATGCTTATTTACCTTGTGCTAAACCCAATCAACAGATGCTGAGTCAGAAAACTCCCCTTATAAATCCTTCTTGAAGGAGATGGTTTTCTCCATTAATATGATGCCAGATAAGGTAAAGGAGATATGTGAAGTACATTGTTCCTCAGACAAAATGTAAATAGTACAATCAGTCTCCTGGCACAATCCCTTTCACTAGAGCCCTTCCTCCCATGTACCCTTGTGCACAAATTCAAATGCAAAGCAGATTACTTAAGTCTGTTCATTCTACAGGCATTGGTGTCTTTTTAACAGGTAAATTCCTCACCCAAATACTCCTGGTGTGTGGAATAGAAAAGTGAAATTTATCCAGTGTAGCAGTGCTCTTTGTTCCAGATTGGGTGCTCAAAGCATTACTCAATCAATTGATCCATGCACTGTTTCAATTTCATGTGAAGAGCCATGTCCTATTCACTAATGATGCACCCTTGTGTTGAAGCAGACAAGATGGCTGCTGGAGAAGTGCCAGGGCACTTACTGTTGAATACAGAAAAAGGTGTTTGCTTCAATAAAGGGGGTGGGGGGAGCCCTGGATGGCAGCAGCTGCAGAAGAGGTAGCTGATTCACTGGTGAAAACCTAGTCAGTTTTACATGTGTTGCTACAGGTTATTAGACACTTTAGAAATGTTACAAGCTGTTTATATTTGATTCACCAGCCTTTGTATTTTTCATTCAGAGGGCTGGTGACCTTGAGATCCCAGCTCTGATACATGGTACATCACCCTGTGTGAGGTGGAACATGCATCCCCATCACTTCTGAGGGCAGGAATAGGTACAAGGAGAGCACATCTCAAGTCTGGATTATCAAACACATGACAACCTCACTTTCTTTTGCATGTATGTGGAAATTGTGCCCTTACAGATCCCACGCTCCTGAGAGATAACAACCAATTTTTCACCTCCACTCAGGCAATCCAAATCTTAAGCTTATCCTGCACATACCAAATCCGGCATTTCTTTTCTTCATGGGCCATTGTGTGTGTAAGAGAAAAGTGTGGCTCAACAGCCGCCTTTAGTCAATCGGCTTAGGAATGTAATCATCTAGAAAAAGAAGGCAGGCTAAATTGCAGTCACTTGTTGCTAATAAAAGTTACAGTATTAAGCCCCAGCAGGAGACGAGTTTTTGTTTGC
This sequence comes from Eretmochelys imbricata, assembly GCF_965152235.1. Taxonomy (NCBI): domain Eukaryota; kingdom Metazoa; phylum Chordata; order Testudines; family Cheloniidae; genus Eretmochelys; species Eretmochelys imbricata. The sequence continues at coordinate 75,112,317 of NC_135573.1, forward strand.
TACAACTAAGCGTTTGGTTCTCCGTGTGCCTTACAGCATAGCAATATTGTACCTTGAGAGGGAGTCTTACAATAGAGCAAACTTGGAAGAGACACTTATACAAAAGCTATTTACTGTGCCAGTGGTTTTCAGTGTTACCCTGTGAACGTTCCTGTTTGAATAGGAGACTTCCCCTCCTCCTCCTTTCCATCTATCATCTCTTTCTGCTTGCTTCTGTAGTGTTAGTCACAACTGTGTGTTTCTGGCATCAGTTAGTTGTGTGTGGTAATTACTAGCGTGTCTTAAATCCAGCACAATGACTTGACTGCAGGATCAAGCAGACTGGCTGTGAGGCAGCAAGACCTTATTTAAACAAATAGCTTTGATTTATACTAACAGGGGGCAAGGAAACCTACTGGACACACTTGAAAGAAACTCTGGACCCAGTTACCTCAGAGATACCATGTTTCAAAGGTTTTTCCCCCTGTGACACAGTGCTGAGGACTAGCCCCTGAGCACGCACTGTGGCTGCTATTAGTATTTATTAGGTTCCCATAACTGGTCAGAGGTGTACCTTATTACCAGGCCACAGTACAGCTAGTTAGTCTATGTGCCCATTAACAGGTGTAAGCAGTGTCAGGATGAGCTCCACCCTGACATCTGGTGGTGAGGTGTGGCAAGTTGTGGAAAAGAACTTCAGGGGCCGATCTCATTTGCATAGGCACACCCACCCCGCCTAGAATGAGACCATAGCTGCCCAAATGGTCACTTTGGCTGCTGTGGGATCCCCAGGGTCTCTGTTATTGGGGCAGGAAGAATAAATTGTTATTACCCTGATTATGGGAACTGTGCTTGGAACTGTATGTGGCCTTTTGTTATGATGGAGGGACTCACCATCAACTGAGTAGCACTCGCTAGGCAAGGGTCATGGGTTCCAATTCTCTGTGAATGAAGAAAGGCTGGGGACAAGTATTAATGCTTGGTGGCATGGGCCCCTTGGTGAGGGCCTTACATGCTAATTGCATTTTCTCCTCTCTCCACTGTAGAATATCAGAGCTAATTTTGATTTCATTAGAAGTCTAGTTATAGGCTGCTGAGCTCACTTTGGGCAAACAGTGCACTAGCACTGGGGCTCCCCTACTACAAGCTGAATTCACCTAAGAGCTGAAATCACTGAGTGTTGTGTTAAGTAGTGGGGGAGCCTGAAGATATATTGTGGAGCAGTTTGCGGGACGGCTGGAGTGCCTTGTGGACAGGCTGGTGAAGCAGTTTGATGCGGAGCAGTTCGTGGATGGCAGGAGCTGCTTGTGGGCTGCGGAGCACAGCTGAGCGAAGGAGTTCGTGGGGCAGCTGGTGGAGTGGAGCGCAGCTATGGAGCTATGGGGCAGTCAGCTTCAGATCATGTAAGGTGCCTCTTACCCCCGTCCCATCTCCACCCAGGTTGGGAGGTAAAGCTCCGCAGATAAACTTTCGAACTCTGGGGCTGCCCTGACCAGGGACAGAGACTTTTGGGTCATTGGACTTTTGGGACTTTGAGTGATTTGGGGTTGCTGGACTCAAGAACCAAAGGGAAAAGGGCATGCCCCAATTTGCTTGGGGTGGGTTTTTTTTGCTCATGGGTTGTGTTATGAATCCTGTTGGTGGTGTTTCCCCAACATAATGCCACATTGTTTCTCTCTGTTATTAAAAGGCTTTTGCTACGCTCAGACTCTGTGCTTGCGAGAGGGGAAGTATTGCCTCTTGGAGGCGCCCAGCGGAGGTGGTATATATTTGTCCCAGGTCACTGAGTGGGGGCTCGAGCCAGTTTGCATTGTGTTATTGGAATGGATCCCCTAGATATTGAACCCGACCCTTGTTGCTGCCAACTCTGACGGGCAGAAGGGTTACACAGGGAAGCTGTAGAAAAGGGCACAGGGTAAAAAAAAGCAGAGAAATACAAGCCTAGGAGAGCCTGACACCGGGAGGCCTCCAAGAAGCCTCACCTTACTCCCTCCCCTTTTGGAGAAGGAGTTAGAAAGTTAAGATATCGTGTGTAAAGGTGTGGCAGCAGCTGTTTGTGGAGGGATTAAAATAAACTACACTGAGGTGGTTGCAAGCAAGAAGGTCACAGAGCAGTCTGGTCATGGAAAAAAGGGGATGGGGAGGGGGAGAGGGAGGAAGTGGTGGCTCAGAGGCCCTGTCACACCCCCATTCACTGTATTTATTTCTCATTTTACTTACTGGATTTACTTCTTATGTAAGGTGCCTAAAGGACAACTCTGGAGTCTGAGTGAGTCAGAACAGGTCAGAAGTACAAGTGGCTCTGCCTTGTCCTGTCAATGTAGCTGAACCCTGGATGTGGAGACACCATCTTTGGGAGTTAGGGGACAGTTCATTTGCTCTAACTATTTCGTCCTTGGTGTCTCCGCTGTAATTGCTGCTATTAGTTTGTGATGTGGCCACTGTCTCAGCCAAATTCCCAGTGGACCCTCAAATAATTTTAGACAAGCTACTGGATATCTACCAGAGCTGGTAACATTGTTCAAGCATTATTGACTTGGACTAAAGCAAAAACAGTGGATGAAAGTTGATTTTAATAGCAACCACTACAGTTTACTCTATATAATTTATTATTGCTTTTCACTTAATATACAAGAAGCTAGTATTGTGCACTTCAGAAGCTACAGCATGCCTCAAATGCCCAAAGGCGACACCATTATAACAGCAGCGACCAATAGTATCTCATTTGACTCATTTCTGGTCACTCGGTGTAGCCAGGTCAATGGTGCCAGAAGCCTTTCCTCCAGCTGAGGACAAGCTGTGCACCTGCCAATAAGGGTATTCTGTAGGTCAACCACTAAATCCAATGTGACCGTTTCCCTCTCAAGGGGCTACACATTACATGATGCCAGCATTCTCCCAGCCGCTGGAGCACAGACTGTGGGTCTCTCTGAATCTGCCTTTTCCTTGAGTTGAAAGGCCTACTTTTCCTGACCTTAGCATTAAGTGTATATTTTCTCTCCAGGTAAGGTACAGTAGCTCGAGTTTCATCCACAAGCAGATGTATTGCCTTGTTCAGCCTAAAAGTTTAGCACTCAGCCTGAGTGTCTGAACTGAAAGTGACAGGCTGAATCTCCAGCCCCGCTCAAGGAAGAAAAGAAGAGCAGTCTCTAAGCCTGACAGTTCTGTGCCTCACTTGTAGGGTAATGTCAGAAAATGTCATGGGAAGATTTAAATTTAATGGGATTTTGGTCACAGTACTGTAGATCTCTTTAGCAGCATAAAAGGTACATTTGAAGCACTGCCTCTGTGCCTTAAAGTTCTGGCTCGCTTTTCTTTGCTAGAGGTTTAAGGGTGAGCTCTTTTGCATTTCTTCTGAGTGCTCTGCAGAAAAAAAAAATTAAAAAAAAATCTGCAGTACACGTAGAAGATGTGATGGTTTAACATATTGTATTGCCTGCTGCCTAAGGCAAAATCCTGACAAATGCTTTTCTCCTTAACTGCATTATATGCTAATTGATGTAACTGCAAGAAAAGCGGATTTAATTATCAGAATGTATGGTTCATTTCATTGAATTTGAATGCCACGCTTTCTAAAGTGAACATGTCAAAGCAACTATTACAGCATTTCTCTCTGACCAGTATTACCCGAGACAGCAGTTGATTTCTTTTTCCTCGAAAACCCTAGTCTTCTAGGTTCTGAGCTGAGAGGAGGACAGGCAGGGTAGGAGTGCCTAGGAAAATGAGTCAATTGGTCAAGGAGGTTATGTTTATTTGATAGTGTGTAGGGCTGGGGTGAGCAATGGCGGAGTGGGAGCTAGATCAGAAGGGGAGAAGCTGGATCTAGGCAAGAATGAAGGCTTAATACTGGTTTCCCCCCCACCCAGCCCTTTATTGTAAAGTGTTCTAATTTTCCATTCTGAAAAGGGGGGAGGAAGCGAGCAACCCTTCCTTCACTTCCCAACTACCATCCATTATCACCCACCTAGTCACTTCCCTGGGAAACCCTCCACCCCAGCATTCCACTTGTCACCGAAAACCTGCAGGAGGAAAGGGGAGCAGATTGCTGTGTATAGCCCCTCAGTTATTTTGGGCACCAGCCATCACTGGTCTCCCTGTATGTGCCCTCCAACCATTTTCTAACATGCTAACCAGCAAAAAAACAACTGAAGCTCGTGCGCCCATAGTTGAATAGTACTTATCTACCGGCCTCTGACTATACCTGGAATTTTGCATTGCAGGGGGAGATGGTGGCTGCATCCAGTATGCAAATATGTATGCAAATTAGCACCTCTGTAAAAATGAGTGACTTGCACACTAGTTGATATTTTGCACAAAACAAACAAATTTGGGCTGAGGAAAGGGAAAGTGATTCCCTGTTAGGGATAGTTGCCCATGCAGCCCATTCAGTTTTCAAGTGAAGATTGTATCTCAAAGGAGTAGGGTCTGGGGAGGAAGAGAAGCAACCCTAGCTTCTCTCTTATGTCCTGTTCACTTCCTCCGGTTCTTCCCCCTTAGTCCTCCATCTCTTCCTAGGCTCCTTGTCTCCTCACCCTCCTGGGATCTGTTTTCTCCTAACTGCTTAGTCCACTATCTGGATCCGCCTCCACCCCTTCCATGGCTCCTTTCTTAGCACTGTCTTCTCCTGCTCAGTCTCCCGGATCTTTGTCCCCTCTTACCCCACGTGCTTTCTCTACCTTGCTTCTAAAGCCTGCTCACCTGGAAACTCCGGAGCCTGTTGTTCAATGGATACTTCTGCCCTTGTGTGAGGCTAGAGCTATCCTTTCACAGACACTAATGGCAGGATTCACAAGATCACTCTTTCCCAAGCCTGCAAAATCAGACCATTTAATGATCACCAGCTGCATACCTGGTGTAGAAGGGCCTTTATCTTCTCCCTCTGGCCACACTGGCACAACTGCCATCTCTGTTGCAGTTGCTAAATCCCATGTGCCTACACCTAGGCTCTGAGATCCCAGCCTGGTCCTCACGGGGCTAGTCTGCCCACTCTGTGGAGCTGGTGTTCTCCTCCTCACCCCTGCACTGCTAGGTAGCTAAAACAGTCATAGCTGGGGGTGCACGGAACGGTTGGTTCTGAGCATTTGGTCCAACTCTTTATGGAATTAACCATGTTTCCTACCCCGCGTCAGACATATTATTTCTGGCCATGGTCCGTTGAATCACAGACCTCCCAACCTTTTCTCACTGATATTTGCCATTCCACAGGATGCCGCTCTCCAGAACCCCAGTCATCTGCCCAAGTGACCAACTTCAGCTGCCCCTTCCCTGCCTCGTCGCCCTAGCTGGGCTGCAATACTTGTGCACTGGTGTCAGGTCAGTTGGCAGCACACGCACAAGTTGGCAGTCTGTGAACCGTGTTCGTAATAGAAAAGGAATGAAGTCAAAAAGTGTTGGCCCTCCTGGGATGTATGCTGAATCTTTTGCAGTATTCACTCATGCCCATGCCTCCCGTTCTCTTCTTGACAATATTGAGCCTACCTACTATGTCCTTCATTTACCCCTCCTCTGATTGACTTTTCTATCCTATATTCTTTTACTTATTGACCCTTTTCATTCTCCTCTTTTTTACCCGCATCAATCATTTTTGATGCCTATTCTTCTTTCTTTTATTGTTTGCTTGTTATTTAAATTAATTTTTGCCCAAAGGACGGATCTCCACAATACCATTTTGGACTTTATTTTCAAATTGCAATGTAGAGCAGACACCATTAAAGGAATCAGCATTTACTCACTGTTACCACAGAGGAGAAACAATTCAGTTACTACTGAGTAAATGAATTTTTATTCCATTTGAAATTCACATGCTGCCCCGACCTTCATGTGAAAACTTCTCCCCTTGAATCTTTCCCGCAACCACGCTCAGGAACTGCAGGAAGTCATATATAAAAAGGTACATTTGCATCACAACACTTTTCTTGATTGTAAAGAAACCTTAACACTTTTTGAAAACCAGTTTCAGTAAAAGCAATGCAGGTCACAGCAGAAATCTGGATTTCCTGAGCAAGTAGTAGACTGATTCGTCTGCAATGTAATAACCTCTGCGTTACACTGTGATAGTCCTTTAGATGCTACCTTAATCTCAAATGGTGCATATTAATAAAAGTCCTACACCAGATAAAACAGAATATTGAAGGGCACAAGAACTTGATGATCTTAATAAAACTAACTTTGAGATGTTTCAGAGTAACAGCCGTGTTAGTCTGTATTCGCAAAAAGAAAAGGAGTACTTGTGGCACCTTAGAGACTAACCAATTTATTTGAGCATAAGCTTTTGTGAGCTACAGCTCACTTCATCGGACACATACTGTGGAAAATACAGAAGATATACATACATTCTTATACATACAAACCATGAAAAAATGGGTGTTTACCACTACAAAAGGTTTCTCCCCCCACCCCACTCTCCTGCTGGTAATAGCTTATCTAAAGTGATCACTCTCCTTACAATGTGTATGATAATCAAGGTGGGCCATTTCCAGCACAAATCCAGGGTTTAACAAGAACGTCTGAGGAACGGGGGGGGGGGGTAGGAAAAAACAAGGGGAAATGGGTTTGAACAGAGACTGGAGGTGCTGTTGTCATCATGAATAGGTCGGAATATGAACAAGAGGCTGCTCGGCAGCTCTCCAACACCACTAGAAAGCCATTACCCTCTGATCCCACTGAGAGTTACCAAAAGAAACTATACCATCTGCTCAAGAAACTCCCTGAAAAAGCACAGGATCAAATCTGCACAGACACACCCCTGGAACCTCGACCTGGGTTATTCTATCTACTACCCAAGATCCATAAACCTGGAAATCCTGGGCGCCCCATCATCTCAGGCATTGGCACCCTGACAGCAGGATTGTCTGGCTATGTAGACTCCCTCCTCAGGCCCTACGCTACCAGCACTCCCAGCTACCTTCAAGACACCACTGACTTGATCTTCCTGATAACACAATCCTGGCCACTATGGATGTAGAAGCCCTGTACACCAACATTCCACACAAAGATGGACTACAAGCCGTCAAGAACACTATCCCCGATAATGTCACAGCTAACCTGGTGGCTGAACTTTGTGACTTTGTCCTTACCCATAACTATTTTACATTTGGGGACAATGTATACCTTCAGATCAGTGGCACTGCTATGGGTACCCACATGGCCCTACCGTATGCCAACATTTTTATGGCTGACTTAGAACAACGCTTCCTCAGCTCTCGTCCCCTAACACCCCTACTCTACTTGCGCTATATTGATGACATCTTCATCATCTGGACCCAAGGAAAAGAAGCCCTTGAGGAATTCCACCATGATTTCAAAAATTTCCATCCCACCATCAACCTCAGCCTGGTCCAGTCCACACAAGAGACCCACTGCCTGGACACTACAGTGCTAAGCTAATAAACGATGGTCACATAAACACTACCCTATACCCGAAACCTACTGATCGCTATTCCTACCTACATGCCTCCAGCTTTCACCCACCACACCACATGATCCATTGTCTACAGCCAAGCTCTGCGATACAACCGCATTTGCTCCAACCCCTCAGACAGAGACAAACACCTACAAGATCTCTATCAAGCATTCTTATGACTACAGTACCTACCTGCAGAAGTGAAGACACAGATTGATAGAGCCAGAAGAGTTCCCAGAAGTCACCTACTACAGGACAGGCCTAACAAAGAAAATAACAGAACGCCACTAGCCGTCACCTTCAGCCCCCAACTAAAACCCCTCCAACGCATTATTAAGGACTCTCACAAATCTTGGGAGACAGGCCAGTCCTTGCCTACAGACAGCCCCCCAACCTGAAGCGAATACTCACCAGCAACCACAGACCACACAACAGAACCACTAACCCAGGAACCTATCTTTGCAACAAAGCCCGTTGCCAACTGTGCCACATATCTATTCAGGGGACACCATCACAGGACCTAATAACATCAGCCACACTATCAGAGGCTCGTTCACCTGCACATCTACCAATGTGATATATGCCATCATGTGCCAGCAATGCCCCTCTGCCATGTATATTGGTCAAACTGGATAGTCTCTACGTAAAAGAATAAATGGACACAAATCAGGTGTCAAGAATTATAACATTCATAAACCAGTCGGAGAACACTTCAATCTCTCTGGTCACACGATTACAGACATGAAAGTTGCGATATTACAACAGAAAAATTTCAAAACCAGACTCCAGCGAGAGACTGTTGAATTGGAATTCATTTGCAAATTGGATACAATTAACTTAGGCTTGAATAGAGACTGGGAGTGGCTAAGTCATTATGCACTATTTCCCCACTATTTTCCCTTGTTCCCCCCCTCCCCCCGGTTCCTCAGATGTTCTTGTTAAACCCTGGATTTGTGCTGGAAATGGCCCACCTTGATTATCATACACATTGTAAGGAGAGTGAGCACTTTAGATAAGCTATTACCAGCAGGAGAGTGGGGTGGGGGGAGAGAAAACCTTTTGTAGTGGTAAACACCCGTTTTTTCATGATTTGTATGTATAAGAACATCTTCTGTATTTTCCACAGCATCCGATGAAGTGAGCTGTAGCTCACAAAAGCTTATGCTCAAATAAATTGGTTAGTCTCTAAGGTGCCACAAGTACTCCTTAACTTTGAGATGTGAGCAAATTGAGTCAAATAGCTGTGAACTACATTCCTGGAAGGGGGAAAAATCAAGATGAGCAATGATATACAATGCAAGCCTTTTTCACAAGAGGAATAAGTAATTTACATTCACTAAAAAAGGCAAGAGATTGTAGGTTTTCCTCTCAAACAAGAAAAGTGGGTACACAGTAATTGCTGATTCTGAATTCATTGCAAACCTACATCCTTCACAGAAAATAGAGCCCCACCCAAAATGAATTCCTTCTCTTCACGACTTATTTCCTTCCCCATCTAGGAATATGGCTATGATGTTCATGCTGTATTTATACAGAACAGTTCTGAGATATTTTTTCTGCAAAACAAAAGTAATTTGAATATAATTATTTACTTTTTCAAATATCTGCAGTTCAGTTGTACTCCCAAAATACACAAGCACCCATGCAAGCAGGTTAGCATGCACAAAACACACTTTTGAGTAATTGTACACATAGATGGGTACCAGGCAATGGTGTGTTTTGTGTGTGGAATCACACCTTTGCAAAAGCAGGAGCAGATTTTGTTGGTGTAACTTTGGTACTTTTGATAAAAAATAAATGTTGGTTATGTAAATGATAGCAGCCTAAATCCCTTCCTCCCCCCAAGTTTTGAGTAGTGCTTGTTTTGTAATGAAGAATACAGTTCAGAACATTAATCACCTTATTGCCAAATATCAGAAATACCAGCCCTTCATACTCTTTAGAAAACGCTCCAGGCTTTGATGTGGATCAGCTTAGCATCAGTGAATTGAAAAGCCTAAGAGTCAATTACTCCTGTCTGGTATCAGTTCCTCCCTCATGTTTCAGTCAAAGTTTGGACTTTTTGTGAAGCTATTGCTATTTCTGGGGCCAGATTCTCTGCAGCTCTCATAAGCAGGGAATTCTTCAGTATACAGGAATCCTCCGCTCACACAGAGTCAGTATAGTTCACTGCTAAATCACCGCTACACCACACCACCCTCAGCTCAGCACTGTGACTAGGCTGACTGGGATCGGGAATGGTGGAGCCAAAGCATTACTGAGCTTTAGCTCTTTTCAAATGGGGGATGACCTCTTTGAGGGCCATTACTAGCTGGGATAACACAGAGCAGCCCCGAGGCTCTTCTAAACTTTGACAGAACCAGCACTGAGAATCAGGGACCTGCAACTGGCTCCTTCGTGGCCTCTTCCTTTTGTCACACCCTGTGGAGATGGGATGCTGCAGACAACCTGCAAGGTTAATAGAAGAAACGTTACAGAGCACTCTCAAAAGTTCAATTATTACTCAGACTAAGCTTTATCTTTAGGTATGTGAAAGGCCAAAACTGCAACAAAGACCTCTGTTTTTTCCAGTCATGATCTTGTACAGACAAATACTTACCTGTGCCTACATGTCAGTTAAATATTGCAGCTGCAAATCAGTTAGATGTCTAACCGCTAGTATTTAGGACTACAAGCAATTCTGAGCACAAATGTGCTTCCCCAAAAATGGAGACCAGGGCTGATCACCTGGCCTTAGCTGCAGTGCACACTCAGGGCGAGATTGTCAGTAGGTGTAAATCAGTGTCGCTCCACTGATGTCAATGAAGCCATGCCAGTTTACAACATCTGAGAATCTGGCTCTCATTGTATAAGAGGGTAATGTCTGAAACGAGCATTAGGTTTCACAAGCATCGAGGTTTTACATCTGTCAAAAGTAAGGAAGTACTTGTATATCTTATCTTTTCAAACCCTTACTGTGATAGCTAGCATGCACAATGTGCTGTGTGCAAAACCCACAAATGGTTTAATGGCAGGTACGTAATAGCCCGTTAGTACAGATTTTCCTGGGATGCTGGCAGGTGTTTACATGAAATTTTGCCCCACTTGTCAGAACATATTGGACAGCCAGCACCTGGCAACCTCCTACTGAACAACACATTCTTTAATTGCTCTGAAGCAACAGCTGCCAACATTGTTAAATAAACAACAGGTTCTGCACCTGCTTGAATAAAACCCTGACCTCACTCTCGGCCAATCAGGAGACACTCAGGTAACTCTGCCCGCCTGCCCTCATACACAATGGCCTTGGGGATTAGTAGGAGTCTATCAGTATTGATTTGTCCTTTCTCTGCTATGATTTGCCCTACCTTTCTCTTGAGCGTGTTCTATTCAGGCAAGAAACGTGGAAATCTTGCTAATTAGATTTCTGTCTTATGGCCGATTTTTCTGCTCTCTCAACACATACTAACTCCCATACGTAAAGGCACAATGGTAGTGAGAAAAAATGACTGAGGCACATTATCCAACTGCTTAAGCATTTGTAGGGTACCCTGAGAGAACAAAGAACGGCTACAAGGTGTTTCTGAACACCCATCCGTTTGATTCATGGTAGAGTCTTTGTTCTCCAAGGGCAAAGCAGGGGAAGGACCGGACCCTCAGTTGGTGTAAACTGACCCTGAAGTCAGTGGAGCTAGCGATACTGATTTATGCCAAATGAGGATCTGTCTCAAAAACTATGAAGAAATTTTTTTATAAAATTCCACATGCACTCAGGGGCAGTTAAATGAAATCTCAATGCCTGGTGAATGAGTTTCTACAACAAACAAAGGTTCAGATCCATGAACTAATTGAAACCAGCAGGATTACCAAGAATGACGCTGTAGCACCAAAGGGAGGGTTATTTACCAGCCGAAGGAAGATTTTTTTTCCTCCTTTTCACTCTTTGAAATGAAATATTCTGAGCCACACAGCAGCATCTATTTCAGATTTCAACCAGTGACAGGTGCCTGTTGATGTTGCACATGTATCACATATAAAAAGGAGCAAAGATCCTCATTATGCACATGTGAGACAAAGGACAAACTGCAGGAGAGGAACTCTTGGTAAGGCAAAGAGAGAAAGGCATTCCAAGTGACAGTCAGAAAAACAGTTGACAAAATATCAAGATTATCCACATAGACTTGCTCTCGTGCAACACACTCAGTTTCTTCATAAAACAGAGAATCATGCTATTTTGGCCCAATAGAAGTCTGTAGATATGAACTCAGTCTCAGGCTGCATTAACTTCCTGAGGGGGAAATTATTTATTTATTACTAATGATTCTAGGAAGCAACTCTACAGAACCAATTTATTTTTTTTCTGAGAGCTGCACTTCTGAGAAACAAGTAAGGATTCTCAAGAAATGCTATTACTTGCAGTTAACTATTTTTCAGTAAATTGCCATAAGCTAGTCAGTTTTCAAACACAATACTGAACTGTATTTAAATTAAATACAGTAGTTAGTGTTAAAAACTCAGCATTGAAATGTCCAGGTACCTGCAATAGTCACCATATCTTCCTCTACTAAGACTGGGAAATACCACAATACTGGAAACAGTGCAGAAACACAAATGTTCAGTTTTTAACGTCTTCCTCCCTATCATACACACAGGTAACAAAAGTGGTTCTACTGGGAGAGAAGTGTCGGTTTCAGGTTAATTACTTCAGTGGGAGCCTTATGCGATACTTTGGCTTAGTTTGTGTGATTACATTGCCTTCTAGTGGCTGGCCCCATAGTCAAAACAGCAGAGAATTTCTTGCAACATGGAACAATATGACAAGGTTAGTATATTTAACTATATACAGAGGTCAGGATGGATTTTAACTCTTTCTGGGAGCTACTAATGGCCAAACAAGAACAGTGCTCTGCATACTTTTGGGCATGGGATAGACTGTAACAGTCCCTCTTTCTCTTTTTTGCCTCATGTGACTGCTTGGTTTGAGTGCCCTCTCGGACTAATTTTCATATATTTTTAGATCCCCAGAATGACTTGTAAAGCAGGAACAATGGATGTTTTTCAGTTATGCAAGTACAATGATGCCTGCCCCCAACACGGATCATCAATACAGATTGAAACAGACCTCCAACATGAAAAGAATTTGAGCAAAAGCTTCAGAGTTTTTAAGATCAGAAGGAACCATTATGATCATCTAATCTGACCTCCTGTATAATACAAAGTAAGGGGTTCCTAGCATAACAAATAAACAAAAGTACTCTGTGTTAGGGGGCTTATTCCTTCACCCACTTACTTCCCTGGTCCTTCTCGCATGAACAGAGAGCAACAATACCCGAAGTCCAAAGGTGCAAACAATTCGATGTTTATTGGGGTGAACTTCCAGCAAGCATGATTCCAGTTTCCTTCCTCAGTATCCTCCTTCCCAGTTCTGACACCACAGAGCCTTACACCTGTGTCCCTGTTCCGATTCCTACCCTTAGCAAAACATGATTCCAACTTCCTTACTCCCATTCCCTGTTCCCATTTCCCCCTTTAGCAAAACATGATTCCAATTTTCTTACCCCCATTCCCTGTTCCCATCTCCCTCACCCACATGCCCACGCCCAGCCCCTCACTTCCTCATTGACTACAGATTATATAGTAAAACTTGAGTTCCGCTTAGCTATACCTTAACCAATCATTTTCCTGAAATTTAACTAACCAATCCTAACATATTGTAACATGATTATGTAACCAATTATATCCCACCACCTTAATTAGTTTACACCCAGCAAAATTAATTATACAGCAGACAGGAACAATCTCAGAACCAGACAGAGATTATACAGACAAACAATAGCAAAGTGGGAACTATAATGACAAGACAATACAGAAGTGAGGATTTCATATCCCAGCTATTGATAAGTGAGTTCTTGCCAGACAGGATGCTATCAAACTAAGTTTCCTTTTACATTTTCTAGGCACTTCCCTTTCTCTGGAGGTGATAGGAATACAATCCTGTCCTGATGGTGCCTAACAGCCCAATAGCACTTTATTTCAGTGTGACTAGTTTGGAATGTGAGGATGTGACCGTTCACTTCCCCGCTTATGGCTGCCTCCGCTGCTTAGCCAAAGGCCTGAGCCTAAGCACAGGGCCTCAGACTGTCACAGTAAGAGAAGGCCCTTACACCAGCAGACAGTGATTTTGATTCTTTCTTTTATACCTCTATAATTAGCCAAGTAATAAGAATACACCTAAATTCTTAGAGTATAGGCCTTTACAGACAGACCTGAATATCTTTATCCTAACACTCTGTTGGGGGAGTCCTAAACTGCTTATACACAAATGCCAGAAAACAGCAATTAAAAATATCTGCAGAAAATGGTGACTAAACTGTATCTGTGAAATATAATGCGGGGAAGTGCATGAACATGACCAGTGTTAAACACTGAGGGATTATAGGCTATTTAAAAGACACTGTTTGGGAAGATGGGTGGTTTTATATGTCAAAGAAAGACTGGAGCAAAAGTAGAGGGTGACAACATTCAAGGCAGAGGAAACAGAATTATGGCTGCCAATTAGAAGCTGCACTAGAAGCAAAATCATTATAGGAATACAGATTGGATCACCAGCTCAGGCGGGGGAAGAAAATACGATGGTAAGTGAAATTTGAAAGGCCTGTTACAATAGAACTAAGGAAAATAAAAAGATAATTGCAAGAGATGTCAAGACAGACAATAAAAGAGTTTACAACTGTATGGAATAAAAGGAGCAAGAGGTCACGAGAAGTAAGCCCTTTGAGGGAAAGAGAGGGAAATCTAGTGACAGAAAAGGTGGACAAATCTTTGTTTTGTCTCAGCATATAACCAAATTATAATTATAGCAGAAATGAGAAGAGTTCTTCGGTACTAAGCACAACTGACCTATGGGAACAGACACTTGCTGCAGTTTTAAGGATGGTCATTCATTCTGTTTAAAATATTTGAAAACATATTTTGAATTATTTTACAATTCTCAAAAATATTGATGGATGCAAATGATCTTGCTAGCTACAGTCCAGTCTTGAATCCATTTGCATTAGTAGATGGTCTCCTTATGGCCACGGACAGTGGTAGGAGATTCATCTGTATTTAATGAACCTTTCTGACTCCTTGGACACGATATTTCACTGGTACTACTAACCTGTCTGTAGTGCCTAACAGGAATCAGGTGTACTGCTCCTTTCTCTGAGACAGACCTCAGAGGGTCATGATGGGCAGATTCTTCCCTTCACCAAAAGCACAATCACAGAGAGGCTTCAGGAAACATTGTGAAATGCAACAGGTTTAATTGCAGCAATTGTCACCCAAGTAATTATAGGTCTGTCAGCCTGACATTGATCCCAGGCAAAATAATGGTTTGGCTGATTCGTGGCTCAATTAATAAAGAATTAAAGGAAGGTAATATAATTAATGCAAATCAACACAAGCTTATGGAAAATAGATCTTGTCAAACTAACTTGATAGCATTTTTTGAGAAGATTACACGTTTGCTTGATAAAGGTAATAGTGTTCATATAACATACTTAGATTTCTGTAAGGCATTTGCATGACATTTTGATTAAGAACCTAGACTGATAGAAAAATAACGTAGCACTCATTAAATGGATTAAAAACTGGCTAACTGACAAAATGTAATTATAAATGGGAAATCCTCTTGGAGTGGGTGTGGTTTTAGAGGTGTCCCACAGGGATCGGTTCTTGGCCCTACACTAACATTTTTATCAATGACCCAGAAGAAACCATAAAATTACTGATAAAGTTTGCAGGTGCCAGGAAGACTGAGGGAGTGGTAAATAATGAACAGGTTACCGGACTGAGAACAATCTGGATCACTTCATAAACTGGGTGCAAGCAAACAATGTGAATTTCAATATGGCCAAATATACTCAAACAGAGAGGAAGAAAAAAACATCGGCCATACTTACAGGATGGGGGTTCCTATCCTGGGAAGCAGTGATTCTGAAAAAAAAAAAAAACCATAACACACGGAGCAATGGTGGATAATCAGCTGAACATGAGTTCCCAATTCAACACTGTGGCCAAAAGGGCAAATGTGATCTTTGGCTGTATAAACAGGAGAATATTGAATTAGGAGCTAAAAGTCTACAATTTGAGCTAAAATGCTAGGCACTGTAGCTGGGGGCTGTAACTAACTCACATGCTCTGTAGCTTAGGCACAGAGGGGTCCACATAACACACACTGACTAGAGGGTTGCGTAACTTCCCTGGACAGAGGAACCTTGTTCCAACATGCAACACTGGTTCCCCATTCCACAGTGGCTTCAATTCAAGGTCTAGGTCATCATCTTTAAAATCCTGAATTGACTAAGGTCCAGTTACTTTGAAAGACCACCTCCTTCTTCACTCCCCCCTAAAAAGCTGTGATCACCAGGTATAATACAGCGATCAATACCCAGAGCTGGGGTCAAGGTATTCTCAACCAAGGGTGTTCAGCTAAAGAATTCTGCCTCAGGAGAGAAAAATGAGCACGATTATCCACTTTTAAGAAACAAGGCAAGATTCATCAGTCTACTCTCAGTAGAGTTGATGACATACAAAAACACACCAACCCCACCATGAATATATCCACCCCTACCCATTAAGGGTGGGAAAGAATACTCACGTTTAAAACTCCTGTATTTGGTGCCATTTTACATTGATTGGTGCAATATACTGTAAATAGGGAGAGAGACTTGGGGCTAGGTCCTGCATTCTTGCACATCCAAAGTGCCCATGTAAGTCATTTATATATTCATTGTGTTATAGCAATGCTGCACTCTCATGCTGCGTGTATCTCTGTATTTATAATCTACAACTGAAGTACAGGGAGCATTTCTAAACAATAAGAATAGAGCAGAGGATTATTAACAATACAGTATTTTAAAATGCCAAATTGCCACATCCTTTATATGCATTATTTTTTTTGTATTGTAAGCAAGAAGCCAGCCCCCCACCACATTGTGCTATGCACTCTACATGCACATGTACCAAAACCGACAGTCTCTGCCCCAAAAAGCTTACAATTCCACTACATTACTTATCTTGAATTTCCTAATTACTGCACTGTGTCAACTGCTGGGAATTCTTGGATTGGCAGTGAGACCTGGATTGCATTTGTCCAACTCATTGCCAGATTGCTGAACTGAAGAGGCACAGATTACGCTTCTCCTGGCATGCTAAGCACAGGGAGGCACAGTACTGCATACATGGGCAGCAGGCATAAGAGGCCCAAGGAGGCTAGGCCTCCCCAAACACCTGGCCCCTCCACCTTTGGAGCACACCGCTGCCAAAAGGATGCCGGGGCCATGGCCCTGCCCATGCCCCGCTCCAAGGTCCCCCTCCCATTCATCATCTTCTGTCTCGCCCTCACTCTGCCTCTTCCCGTCCCCACTCCGCCCGCCTGGAGGCCTTGGGGGAGGGGCTGAAGAGGCGCTGGTGAGTGGCTGGTCAGCAGGCGGGGGGCCTCAGGAGAGGAGGCAAAGAAGCATGCACAGCGGCCGGGCAGGGGCTCTGGGGGGTGTGTATGAAGAGGCGTTTGCAATGGTGGGAGCTTCGGGGGAGGGGACAAGGAGGCATGCCCGGCAGGTGGGCCGGGGCCTCCGGTGAAGGGGTGGGCAGGGGCTGGCCTCTGGGGAGGGGGACAAGTGGGCCGGGGGTGGAGCATGGGCAGGACTTTGGACGGAGGAGGCCAAGCGGGGATTGGCCTCGGGGCAGGGCCACTGTCCGGGCACGGCCAGGTTCCTGAAATGGAGGAGTCACTTGCTGCCCCTGACTGCCTACAGTGTATGGATTAGTGAACAGGTGGATTCTTTTAAACACGTGATATGATTTAAATTTTAAAAAACCATTAATTGGAAGATGGAGGCCACTGAAAGGCAATACAGGTGCTACAAAATTTTACTGGCAACTTTCATCCTGCCTCTGTGCCTTGAAACAGATGGGGCTGGAAAGTGAATACTCTCTTTTAATCAAACGCCTCCTGAATGTGTGCAGAAGGGAAATAGCTAACAAAGATGATCCCATGGACCTGTTAATGAGATCCTCCTGAAAGGTACTGAGTACCATCAACTTCCATTGACCTTAATGGCAGCAGATGTTACTAAGCCTTTTGCAGGAGTTTCTAAGCACCTTGTAGGACTGGCCCCTACAAGAGAAAACCCATTTTCACTCAGACCAAATTGAATCAGGCTGTGGTAAATATGGGGAATGCACTTGGGATAGGCTTAGTCCATGTCTACGCTATGGGGATGATAGCACTGTAGCTATGCCAGCATAACCTCATAGTGTAGACATGACCTGCCGAGATGGAAAGGGGCTTTCTATTGCTGTAGGAACTCCACCTCCCCAAGCGATGATAGCTAGGGTAACGGAAGCATTCTTCCATTGACCTAACTTTGTTTGTGCACTGGGGGTTAAGTTGGCATAGGTGCGGTGCTCAGGGGTGTGGATTTTTCACAACCCTGACTGACATAGCTACGTCAACCTCCATTTTAAGTAGGCCAGGCCTTAGTAATGACTATAACAGAGTCTCTCTCTCTCAGTTGGAATATCACTGTTCATAACCCCTCCCCCCCCACTTTGGAAACATCAGCAATGGCTAACCATACACACACACAATCCTTTTTTCCCCTTCAGAAAAAAAAAACCACATCATAAACTTTTCCTCTAATATTTTGCTAGCCTGGATAATAAGGTACTAAATTCTTGCCAATTATAGTTTTTAATCTACTTATGTTTCCTCCAGAATTTTACAGAGCTAGGCCTAGTGACTCATACACACAGACACACACACACACAAAATAATGTGACGAAATGGACGAGCACAAAAGAACAGTTAAGATTTTAATTATATTTTGAACTATTAAAAAAAAAACCAGACTCTGGTGATGTATTTATTTATCATTTTATTCTCTCCTTTAGCAATAGTGCAGATATTCCAGAAAATCGATATTTTCATCTGTGGTTCCAGATTTCTGTCTGCAATAATCTAAAAAGACTGTAATTCTGCATGCCAGTTAAACTCAGTAGGCACATGAGGCTCCAAAGTGCTTCAGTATTTATGCTGGCCATAGCACACTAATTAAAAATAAAACCCCTTGTTCCTTAATCTTCTAGTACTTCAGAAAGATAAATGGACACGCCAGGCAACATGGAACCATATTAGCAATATTGCTGATGATGTAAGACATTCATCAGCAGCTCTGGGGTCTATTTTTAAATTAAGCTTGCAGTCTATTTTGTGGCCGAGCACATAAAGATACAAGGCTGGGTATTCTACTGCTTTGCACTTTGTACAATCATGCACAGCTTGAGAAAAGTCAGAGCCATACAGTTTCTTCAAAGTTGTGTTTGTCCCTGGTGGCATGCTGTCATAGTACCTGTACCTCAGATCAATTTGTTGTTAAAAGGGAACAGCTCAGAAATATATTCCAATTTTTGACTTGCAGCTTCCAGATAACTATTCTGTTAGGCTGAGGTAGATAGAGCCCGGGGTACGACCACCACCACACATGCCAGGAAGTGCAGTCTAGCTGGCAACACCAGGGGAAGACATCAGCACCAGGTGTAGAACTGGAACAAATTAATTTCTCTAGAAACCAAGGGGGGAACAAGGAACCAAACTGATGCTCAAAGTCACACTCTGGCTTCTGGTCTGCTCCTGGGGCAGTGCTGCGATGCGCTGCATCTTACTCAGGGTTTGTGGCAAAGTCAACAATTGAGCCCATACTAAGAGTCTTAATATTTATCTATCAGTAACAGATTTGGCTTGTTCTTTTGTGCACATTGTAATGAAGAAGTGAACTTTAAGCATGACCTAGAATGATGACATACCATCCAATTCTTGGGCAGGTTTTTCCTAGTAAATTAAGCTGGATGCTGGGTTCCAACCCGAGTGAAGTTCTATCACAAATTCCTTCCACATAGCTTGCATCGGCTCAAAACAAAGGAATGCTCAGCTGAGACACACTGCAGTTCCGAAGCGGATTGTGAATCACACATTCCTGTCTTCCCTTGAACACTAAATATTTTGCATTTTTTTATATACTTTACCTGACAGAGGAATCATAGAAAATCAGGGTTGGAAGGGACCTCAGGAGGTCATCTAGTCCAAGCCCCTGCTCAAAGCAGGACCAATCCCCAATTTTTGCCCCAGATCAGTAAATGGCCCCCTCAAGGATTGAGCTCACAACCCTGGGTTTAGCAAGCCAATGTTCAAACCACTAAGCTACCCTTCCCCTAAATGTATTACACCAAAATATTGGCAGTTGCCTTTCAACATGGAAGATTGGCTTTCACATTCAGTGAACTCGTCATACTTTTGTGGTAAGATATTTGTGCAGGCTGTCATATATTGATATTCATTACCTGTACAGTTTGCATATCAGACACAGAAACAGCCCAATCAGTAATATGAGCTTGTATTGACTAGCTATTCCTACTCTGAAATGGGATGTCAAGCTTCAGTTGATTTACATTCACACATTATGTAAACATAATTTAAAATTAACATGAACAAGATAGAGCACATGCTATTATTACCATGTAGAATAACTCAGAGGACATACTGTAGCACAAAGCTGGTATACTGGACAGAATTAGTCAAAAGTATGTAAGGTGTAATTTCCTGTCTAAATTTACGACAGGCTACAAATGCCATTGACTGCTGCAAAACAATAGTGATCGCCTTTCCTGTAGTAGCAAACATTGCTCCTCATTGCTCGAGAGAAATTAACACACATATATCCTGACATCTTCACTGACTTGGAAACTGATTAAAATACAAAGATTCACAGGCATTATGTTTTATAAATGTTTACATGACTGCATTTTAAAACTGGATTTTAGTGCTGCTTGCAGAGGGTGTAATATTTATTTCTTGTCCCAAGTTATAGATAGGATTGCCTGCCGTTCTGTGTATATCCCCCACAAAACACATTAAAGTTATGATTATGGTTGCTCAACTGTATTCCCTAGCAACAGAGTCATTAAAAACCCAGGAAATCTCAAATTAAGCCAACATTCACATCCACCCCAGCTGAGGATGTAAGCAGTGTCAGGATGAGCTCCGCCCTGACATCTGGTGGTGAGGTGTGGCAAGTTGTGGAAAAGACCTTCAGGGGCCGATCTCATTTGCATAGGCACACCCACCCCACCTAGAATGAGGACATAGCTGCCCAAATGGTCACTTTGGCTGCTGTGGGATCCCCAGGGTCTCTGTTATTGGGGCAGGAAGAAGAAATTATTACCCTGATTATGGGAACTGTGCTTGGAACTGTACTTGGCCTTTTGTTATGATGGAGGGACTCACCATCAACTGAGTAGCACTTGCTAGGCAAGGGTCATGGGTTCCAAAACTATGTGAATTGAGAAAGGCTAGGGACAAGTATTACTACTTGGTGGTATGGGCCCCTTGGTGAGGGCCTTACCTGCTAATTGCACTTCCTCCTCTCTTCACTGTGGAATATCAGAGCTAATTTTGATTTCATTAGAAGTCTAGTTACAGGCAGCTGAGTTCACTTTGGGTTAATAGTGCACCAGTACTAAGGCTCCCCTACTACAAGCTGAATTCACCAAAGAGCTGAAGTGACTAAGAGCTGAAATCATTGAGTGTTGTGTTAAGTAGTGGGGGAGCCTGAAGATATATTGTAGAGCAGTTTGTGGGACGGCTGGTGGAGCAGTTCATAGGATGGCGGGAGCTGCTGGTGGGACATGAAGCAGTTCGTGGGACAGTGGGAGCTGCTTGTGGGCCACAGAATGGAGCTGAGCGAAGCAGTTCGTGGGGCGGCGAGCGGAGTGGAGCCCTATGGAGCTGTGGGGCGGTCAGCTTCAGATCATGTAAGGTGCCTCTTACACCTGCCCCATCTCCACCCAGGTTGGGAGGTAAAGCTCCGCAGATAAACTTTCGAACTCTGGGGCTGCCCTGACCAGGGACAGAGACTTTTGCGTCATTGGACTTTTGGGACTTTGAGTGATTTGGGGTTGCTGGACTCAAGAATCAAAGGGAAAGGGCATGCCCCAATTTGCTTGGGGTGGGTTTTTTTGCTCCTGGGTTGTGTTATGAATCCTGTTGGTGGTGTTTCCCCAACATAATGCCACATTGTTTCTCTCTGTTATTAAAAGGCTTTTTGCTACACTCAGACTCTGTGCTTGCGAGAGGGGAAGTATTGCCTCTTGGAGGCGCCCAGCGGGGGTGGTATATATTTGTCCCAGGTCACTGGGTGGGGGCTCGAGCCGGTTTGCATTGTGTTATTGGAATGGATCCCCTAGATATTGAACCCGGCCCTTGTTGCTGCCAACTCTGACGGGCAGAAGGGTTACACTCAGTTAATATACCTTACCACTTACACATAATCTGTCTTAGGTATTTGAGTAGCTAATAATCTTTAATGTATTTATCTAAACAGTACCCTTGTGAAAAGCCAAGTGCTACTATCCCCATGGGGACCCGAGGCAGGGAGAGACCTAGGCTGTGTCTACACTGCCACTTTCAGCGCTAAAACTTTTGTCGTTCAGGGGTTTGAAAAAGCACACCCCTGAGCGACAAAAGTTTTAGAGCTGAAAAGTGCCAGTGTAGACAGCACTTTATCGATGGGAGCTACCATCATGCGTTCAGGGTGGTTTGTTTTTTTTTGTTAATCACCAGGAGAGCTCTCCCCCGATGATAAGGCGTGTCTACACTGCCACGGCAGCACTGTAACTTGGGTAGTGTAGACATACCCTAAGTGATTTGCCCAAGGTTGTATAGGAAGTCTGTGGTGGAGCAGGAACATGAACCAATGTCTCCAAAATCCTAGGCTCATGCCCTCGCCATTGGACCAACATAGTACCCAAATATACATTCAGATTCCTTGGTTCCACAACACGCTCCCTTTCAATTCTAACCACAATTCAGTTTTTCCCAATCACACTCAAACACAGGATAGCTGTCTTAGCAACACTAAGGAATTGGTGCATCCAGGGCTCCCCACAGTGCCTTAGTTCCAATGGGACATCAGACAGCAGTGCTTCAGCCAGCCCAGAGAGGTGGGGAGTGGCTACATAGAGAGGCAAAGGATTGTGGGGTGAATGGGGGAACCTGCAGCATGATATATAGTATGATACTAATGAATTGCGTTATCAAAACTTAATTGGAAAAGGGGTCCCTAACTGATCCTATCCTTCCAAAGCAGGAGTCTTCTGAACACTGTCCAACTAACCAACCAACCCACCCACCCGATACTACACACAAACCAGGCATACTGAGTGGCCAAGGCAGAGGATATAAGACTGAAGAAATCAAATACAGAAGAGAAAAGCTTCCAGGGAGAGTTAAAAATAGAGTCTACGCCTTCACCTATTGACAATAGATTTGACACATGAGTAGATTCTATTTGAGTACTAATCATGGTTGCAGAAATGTTCTTTTGGTCCAACAATTTTAGCTTCCTATTTACTGGGATGAACAGCTTTCTCAGACCGCCTTCACAGATGGAGTCATCTGTCTTCTGGGAAACTGGCCCATTAAGGGGAAGCCTCTGCCAGTGCTGTGGATGAAGTCCTGGGAATATTTTCTGGAATAAAACTGGTTGAGATAGTACAGCTGTCTTTGACCATAACAAAATTATTCTTCAGCGCAGTAGAAAGTTCTGGCAGAAATCTCTTGCATCTCAGACTGCTAAGAATTTCTTAGCAGTTGATTGAACTGGGATCTGTGGTCTACCTGAACCATTTCCAAAATGGAGAATTCCATCCCACCACTCATTCTGAGTCTGCTGAGCTATTTTATTGTAGAAGCAGGGAACTATCCCCTGTATAAGATTCTGATGCCTCCGGTTTAACATTTAGTAGCAGATGTTTTATTCATCCCTGAAGTCTATCCCTTTGGCTTGTCTATCCCTTTGGCTAACAGTAAGCAGTTTAGAGCTAGCCTTCCTGGACTCCACTTAACAGCAGTCCTTCTGCAGCGTAAGGAGACCCCGGTCTGGTGATGGGATTGCCTCACTTACTAGATTTAGAGGATGACTCAGAAAACTCAAAGGATTTTGTGACATAGTGTGACAGAGTCAGGCCAGATGGCTATAGGAGAGTAATTTTTTTTTTTTAAGCAGAAAAGAATTTTATTTGTGTAACACTTACAAAGAATCACCAAAGAGAATAAAGCAAAACTATGCAACAAAACGAAAGCAAACAGAAGGTATAACACAGCAGCCTTCAGGAGGGAGAAGTGTTCAGGCTAGCCTGGGCCCAGAGCGGGGGGGCTTCCTCGACACTCGTGGTCTTCCACCCCCTCGAGTTACCTAGTGCCACGCCCAGTGTCACCGATTATTCCTCTCCTGAGAGTACCCGACAAGATGGGCACGGCTGCGGGGTGGGCGGTTTGGGGGTGGGGGGGATTACACCCACGTGTTATAGGACCCCTCCTAGGTGACAGTAATGATGGTATCCACAGCGGCAATGGCTGGGGCTGGGGTCTCTCGCTCTTCCCCTCAATCAAAGGGTCAGACAGAGGGAACCAGACAGGGTCACCGAGCAGAGAACTTCGGACAGCGCCCACCGCTCCTCGAAGGCGTCAAGGGAGTCGGTGGACACCGCCCAGAGGAACTCCGCCCGGATAGGTGAATGTACTGAGGATCGGAAAATGGCCCCACAATCGCAGGACGCTTCATTAGCCAACCTCCCCTCTCTGGTTTTATAAATGGCTGTTTTAGCTAGGGCTAGGAGGAGGTTAACCAGGAGATCTCGCAATTTTGTGGGGCCACGGATGGGGAGTGTGTAGATAAAAAGGTGAGGGGAAAAATGGAGCCAAAAGCGTAATAAAATATTCATGAGGAGCCGGAAAAGGGGCTGCAGCCTGGCACACTCTAAATATACGTGCACCAGGGTTTCCCTCACATTACAAAAAGGGCAAGTATCCGGGATGGGGGTGAACCATGTCAAAAACACACCCGTGCTCACAGCTCCGTGAAGGAGCCGCCAACTAATGTCCCTGACGGGCCTTGGGACAAAGGTGGAATACAGGCTGGCCCACCGAGGTTGCTCACCCTCCAAAGGTGGCAGGAGGTCCTGCCACTTTGTATCGGGGCGGGACACCAGGGTGTGGGCGTGACGGGTGTGAAGCGTGAGTGTGTATAAATATTTCTGTGGCGCGATTTGGAAGCTGACTGGCTGCAGTTCATGCAGCCGGCTTGCAGTGAAAGGGTGAGGGGTTTGTTGGGATCTACGGGGTAGGGGCCCAATTGAAAGGTCCAGTGGGCCTGGGGTAGAGGGTGGGTGGGGTGCGCTCTCGCGCAGGGCTCGGTTGAGATAAGCCCGAGCAGCAGGCGTCAAGGCGGCCTTCACCTCCTGAAGTACGTGCCGGGGATACGAGGTCTGGAGAGCCCCATGCGCCGAGCGAGCTTCAGGGGATCCAGCCGGTGTCCCCGGTCGTAGTCCAGGAGGTCTCCGACTCTCATGACTTCCGCCAGGACCAAACTCTGGTGCACCGAGCGGGACTCCTCCACCTGCACACGGAGCTGGGGGTTGTGTAGCAGGGGCTCCGTGAGGAGATCTGCTCCCACGGTGGCCGCCACGGATCTGGTCGTTGAAAACAGTTTCCAGGTCTGGAGGAGGTCCTGGTAGAAGACCGGCAGCCCGGAAAGGTCTTGCGGAAAGCCTCTCGGACAGAGATAAAAGAGCTGCCGGTCGTATCGGAGCCCTTGGAAGCGGTGCAGGAAGGCGTGCGCCAGTATGCTCCACGTCGAACGACCTGCATTATAAAGGAGCCTCTGCAGGGCCTGAAGGTGGAAGACACGGACCTGAGTGTGCAGACACTTCAGGCCCTGCCCTCCTTCCTTCATGGGTAGATGAAGAACCCCAACAGGAGCCCAGTGCATTCCTGACCAGAAGAACTCTAGAATCGATGTCTGGAGGTTGGTCAGGAAACCCGGGGCCGGGGCCAGGGTGTTGAGCCGGTACCAGAGCGTGGACAGGACTAGTTGGTTAAGCACCAGTGCTCTCCCTCGGAGGGAGAGATATCGGAGTAGCCTCGTCCATTTCCGGAGTCGCTCTATCACCCCGCCCTCTAAATTTTGCCAGTTCTCCGGCGGGGAAGGGTGCGTGGCAGAAAGGTAAATGCCGAGATAGAGCAGTGGACCCGCACTCCACCGGATGGTCTGAAGCACGGGTGGGAGGGAGCTCACCTGCCACCAGTCCCCCACTGCCAAGCCAGAGCTCTTGACCCAGTTGACTCGGGCGGAGGAGGCTGCCGAATAGATAGCCTGGCAAGCCTCCACCCGCACCAAGTCGCCCGGGTCCTGGACTACAAGGAGCACGTCATCGGTGTACGCCAACAGGACCAGCTGCAGCTCCAGCTCCTGCAGCACCAACCCAGTCAACCTCCTGCGGAGGAGACAGAGGAAAGGCTCGATCGCCAGACTGTACAGCTGGCCCGAGAGGGAGCAACCCTGCCGCACTCCTCGCCCGAAGCTGACCGGTTCGGTCAGGGTCCAGTTGAGTCTAACCAGACACTCCGCGGAGGCGTACAGCACCCGGAGAAAACTCACAAACTGAGGTCTGAATCCAAACGCCTGCAGAGTGCTCAGGAGGTACCCATGGTCTACTCTATCGAACGCCTTCTCCTGATCAAGAGACAGGAGGGCGAACGACAGACCATCTCTACGCCCGAGCTCCAAAAGGTCTCGGACTAGAAATAGGTTGTCAAAAATGCTGCGACCCGGGACAGTATAGGTCTGGTCTGGGTGGATCACGTCCGCCATCACGGACCCTAGCCGCAGCGAGATTGCTTTCACTACGATTTTGTAGTCCGTGGTAAGGAGTGAGACGGGACGCCAGTTTCGTAAATCGCAGAGGTCCCCCTTCTTCGGCAACAAGGCGCGCACCGCTGGCCTGCATGAAAGAGGGAGGACCCCGCCCTGCAAAGACTCAGCCCAGACAGTGGCTAGGTCTGGACCAAGGATGTCCCAGAACGCACGGTAGAACTCCACGGTTAGCCCATCCATACCCGGAGATTTATTGGTGGGCATGCGACAGAGGGCTTCCGAGAACTCGGCCAGGGTGAGAGGCAGCTCTAGCCGGTCTCGGTCGCCCACGCTGACCGTGGGGAGTTCCTCCCAGAGCACCCTGCAAGCGCCAGGATCGGTCAAATCCGGGGAGAAAAGACTTGTGTAGAAGTCACGGGCCCTCCCACACATCTCCACCGGATCCGTGAGGGGGGCGCCGTCTTCTGCTAGAAGGCAGGTGACGTGTTTCTTGGCCCCCTTCATTTTCTCCAGGACGTAGAAGAAATGGGAGCCGTGATCCATCTCCCGAAGGAGGCGGATGCAGGATCGAACAAAGGCACCTCAGGCCCGATGGTCCTCGAGGGCCCGGAGCTCCTCCCGCTTCTCCCAGCACGCTCCGCAGAGGAATGGGTCCTCGGGGCTGGCGGCCAGACGCCTCTCCATCTCTAAGACCTCTCGTTCCACATTTCTCCGTCAGCTGGTGCCCCGGGTGTAGTCACAGCAGAAGAGCTTGGCGCGCACCTTCCCTAGATCCCACCATCGCCGCGCCAAGGGAAAGGCACACCGCTGCTCTCGCCAGGCCAGCCAAAACTCTCGGAAGGACGTCACAAAGCTCTCATCCTCCAACAGGCTGTTGTTAAAGTGCCAATAGGCCGGCCCCGGCCTCTCTGCATGGAGGGAGGCTGTTATGGTGGCTAGATGATGGTCGGAGAATGGGGCCGGCCGAATGTTGGAGGAGTGGGCTTGTGACAGATGGAAACGGGATAAGTAAATACGGTCCAACCGAGAGTGGTGTGACCGATGGGCCTCCACCCGGACAAAGGTGAACGTGGAAATGTCATCTGGGTGATGGTCACGCCAGACGTCCACTAGGGAGTGATGTTCAACTATTCCTTGAAGAATGTTCGTGGCGGCCAGGATCAGCTCGGCCCCTGAGCGGTCCTGTTCCTTGAGGGTGATGTTAAAATCCCCTCCCAGGACTAGGCACTCGTGAGAATCTAGGGTGCCGAGGAAGTCGGACACCCACTGATAGAATTGCGGCCGCTTCGGGCTCGTTGTCGGGGCATAGATATTAACAAAGTTGACCACGAGCCCCTCCATACGGACTCGGAGATGCAGCCAGGTGGCCTAGCACGGCCTCAGTGACCCCTAGCACCTCGGGCCGTAGGTTGGGGGAGAACAGGGTCGCCACTCCAGCTTGCCGAATTGTGAAGTGGCTAAAGTATACCCCGTCCCCCCACTCCAGCCGCCAGCTGTCCTCGGCGGTCGGATCTGTATGGGTCTCCTGCAGGAAAACTACAGAGTACCCCCCTTCCCGAAGGTAAGAGAGCACCTGGGACCTGCGGAGAGCCATCCTACAGCCCCTGGTGTTCAAAGTTGCGATAATGAGAGGCGTCATGCAGAGGGCTGGGGGCGCCTTATTGGCGGGGGTGTTCTCGGCCCCCGGCGGGTCGCGCAGCAATCCGTGACCCATCCCGTAAGTGAGTAAATCATTACGGAAGCTGTGGGCCTGCCCGTAGGCCGCAGCACCGTGCCTTCCTTGCCCTCTACCCTCCTTTATAAGGGCCCTTGTGGCCTGGAGGATTTGATCAAAGTCCCCCCATAGCTGGAGAGCCAGCTGTACCCTGTTGCGGGAGCCACGGATGTTTTCTAAAAACTTCCGCAATGCATTTCGCAGCTCATGGGGGGGTGGGGTTGCGATTTCCAGGTTTTTCCCTGGTGGGGCTCTTGATGCAGCCTCATGGTCCGCTGAGGCGGGCAGGCAGGGTGCGGACCACCGATGGGGCGTCTGGCAGGCTAAAGTTATTAGGTCCATCTCACGCCTTGGGGTAAAAGGGGATGGTGGAGGGAAAATTGCAGCTCCTAATGGGTCGCGGCAGGAAAATGCAAAGGCTGCTCCCTGGGGGGAATCCACAAAAAAAGGGAAGGAAATAACCTCAGGGGCGGCAATAGCATTGCAGGAGGAGGTGGATTGGGCAGGGACAGAGGTGGGGGCAGAGGCAGGGCTCTGGGCTTCGGGAGGCAAGCAGCTGAGACGTGGTGCCTCCTGAACAGAGGGTTGAGGGTGAAGGAGGGGGTTCCCAGTGATGCTAGGCGCAGGATCTGTGGTGGATTTGGCAGCCATGGCATCAGGTGGTGGACCACCTTCTGTAGGGTACCCGCCCGGGAAGGCGGTTAAGGGGAGGGAGCATGGTGAAAGGGGGACTGGGGTGAGGTTGCCCAGATCGAGGCCAGCCGGCAGTAGATCATCCTCTCCTGGGTGACCGGGGTCAAACCTAGGGCCATCTTCTGTTACCCCGGGGGCCTCTCCTCTGGGGCCCGCCTCGACGGTCGCTTCGGGGTTCGCGGGGGGTTCGGGTGGTATCCGGGTAGAAGAGGCTTCCTCAGGGGTCTCGGAGGGGAGGGTCTCCCGTGGAGGGGAGATTCTACCTTCCAATGCTATTCTGTCTTCCCCTCCCGACACCGGCAGATGGATCTCACTCGTGGGCATAGCGGAAGGCTCAGTATCAGTGCCTCCCTTCCTGGTCTTCCGGGGGGCCTCCGCATCGGATGGGTGCTGCGGAGCTCGAGCCTTCCGCTTGCCTCGCTTCCCCTGGACTAGGGTCCAGCCCTCCATAGTGTCATCTGGGCATTGGTTAGCAGGGGTCGTGTCGGGGGGCAGAGGCGATGGTTCAGGGGTTCGGGGGGGTAACTGTGAGGCATCATGAGAGGCGAGGAGTTCTCCTTGGGGCGGGCCCTCTCCTATACCCGGTAATATCTTTGCTGCACCCTCCTCCATAGGCTCTGATGGATTGTTAATAGCAAGGGTGGGACTCCCTTGCTCGTCTGGTCATTGCAGGGGAGGTGTCTCTTGGGGCCGGACGGGAGCAGCGGTGGATCGAGCAGGAGGAGAGCTGGTTTCAGGTGCCAGGCGGCCAGGGGCGTCGGCAACGACGGAGCCAATGTCCTGCCGGGTCTCGGGGGTCTCGGGTGCCCCTCCCCACTGGGTCAAAGGGCAGTCTCTTCGGACATGCCCCGCTGAGTGGCAGAGGTAGCACCGGGCCTCTCCCGTGGAGTAAAAGACAAGATAGCGGGCTCCCTGGTCGGGGACTCGGAAGGACCCCTCGAGCGCCTCTCCGTCACGCGCCGCCGCCGGCGGTAGAAGCTGCACTTGCCGGCGGAACGAGAGGACGTGACGGAGGGTGGGGTCCTTGCAGCCCAACGGGAGAGGGCTGATGACAGAAACAAGTTTCCCCAGGGTGGAGAGAGCGGGTAACAGGGCGGCATTGGGCAAAGGGAGGGACGGAGGTGAGGACTAGGTGAACACCCAGGTCCTCCAGCGGCTCCAGGGGGACAAACACCCCCCTCCACCGCCAGGCCCTTCTCCACCGCCTCCTGGGCGGCAGCCTCCGATGCTAAGAAAAAGATGACCTTTCTGTTCATTTTGGAAGCTGCCACAATAGCCGTGGGTCCTACCATCCTCGCCAACACCTGCACGTATGTCTCTTTCTGGTCATGGTGGGAAAGGGGCCCCGGCCGCTACTGATGGTAGCAGAGGCGGTGGGTGGGCGAGATGAAGAGGCGGCAGGCGTGCGGGGGGCTGCCACCGCCCGGGCATACGTCCTGGGGGCCGGGGAAGGGACGCTCGCAGAGCTGGTGGAGGGAACAGCAGGGAGGGATGCCATGGTCGATGACGAGGCCACAGCGGTGGGGGCAACCCCTGCCATGGAGGGCCTGGTGGTTTTAGCGGGGCCCTTTCCTTTCTTCACACCCTGGCCTTTCTGGCCAACTGGGGGGGGTTTCCTAGAATCTGGGGGGACGGTGGGCGTAGCAGCGGCAGTAATCGCCCCGGTGCCTCCTGCTGCCGATGCCCCAGAGGGGCGGTGGCAGGTGTTTTGGCAGCAGTGGGGGGGGGCTTGGGGGTTGGGCAGGGGGGTAGATAGGGGAGGGGCAACTGAGGTTGTTAGAGGGGTCTCACCCCTCTCATTCCCCGCCATTGTGAGCAGGGAGAGATGGGGAGATACCAGAAGGAGGAGCGGGGAGGGGGAAGCAGATTAACCACTCCTCCCTGCTGGGCTGCAGGCAGGGGGAAAGGGGGGATGCCAAATGGGTCGGACTGGACGGGGGAAGAAAACAGGAATTGGGGTCCGGTAATAGGGGCAAACTGTGGGGTAAACAGTACGGGGGGGGGCGGACGTGGACCCACGCGCTTTTGTCCAAAGAGTCTTGCTTGGTCGGCTGTTGTGTCTGGTCCGAAACAGCAAAATTCAAGGCAAACAGTTGAATCCAAAGGCAGGTGGCAAGCTGCCAGCAGGGATGGACGGCGGGGGGGCCGTGACGGTTGTAATTGTGTTGCGGGGGGCACCGATGGATCGGGGGGGCAGCTCCTTGCTACACCCCCTGTGCCCCTACAAATGCAATTAGGACACAGTCAAACTCCCCCCACATGAGAGTATAGTTGAAAAATTACTCAGTCTTACGGCCCCCTCCACGATGGTTAGTAGCTTCCCTTGGTGATTTTTCCTGTCTACTGTCTTCTCTTCCGGCTTTATAATAAGGCTTTCAGCAGGCCAAGAATGTTACAGAGATAAGAAGATTCCTCTTGGCCATAAACATACAGCAGAACAGCTGGGTCTGGGGGCTTCCACTCCCCTCCTCCAGGCAGCGGGTCGGCAGTCCTCCCCACCCCGGGGGTTTCAGCTGGAGCAAATAGCAGTGTCCGAGAGCAGGAGTGGCGGGGGGGGGGGGGGGGGGGGGGCTGGCAGCAAGCTGGCAACCGACCAGCGCTTGAACGGCAGCAAAAAAAACTGCAAAAAAAAGGCAAAACAAAAAGAGTGTCTGGCCCGGTTGCGGGGGGGGAACTAAAGCAGAGTCAAAAAGTAAGAAAAATCCAGGCCAGGGGGCTTTAGGAGAGTAATAGAAGGCAGATATGTTAGCCCCAGGCTAAGTAGGTCCCTTTCCCCTGGGTAAGGTAACAGGGAAGGTTCCAGAACAATTAGGAACCTTCTGGAGACAATTAAGACAGGCTCATTAGAACACCTGCAGCCAATCAAGAAGCTGCTAGAATCAATGAAGACAGGCTAATCAGGGCACCTGGGTTTTAAAAAGGAGATCACTTCAATTTGTGGTGTGCATGTGAGGAGTTGGGAGCAAGAGGCACTAGGAGGTGAGTGTGAGAACACGGACTGTTGGAGGACTGAGGTGTACAAGCATTATCAGACACCAGGAGGAAGGTCCTATGATGAGGATAAAGAAGGTGTTGGGAGGAGGCCATGGGCAAGTAACCCAGGGAGTTGTAGCTGTCGCACAGCTGTTCCAGGAGACACTCTAGACAGCTGCATTCCACAGGGCCCTGGGCTGGAACTCGGAGTAGAGGGCGGGCCCGGGTTCCCCCCAAATCCTCCCAACTCCTGGTCAGACACAGGAGGAGACACAGGAGGGCCCTGGACTGTGAATTCAGAAAAACGGCCAAGCTGAGGGCTGCCGTGAAGCTCCAAGGCGAGCAAATCCGCCAATAAGCGCAAGACCCACCAAGGTAGAGCAGGAACTTTGTCACAATAGTAACCTGATTAGTTTCATTGCATCTCTGTACATAGAAGATTTTGGACCCTTTTTCTTTTTCCCTCACAATTCTGTTACGGATCAAGAGAGAGACAAAAATCACCAAAACCTTTCATTTCTGCAAAGAAAAATAGGATAAAAATTAAATGCTTTCTACCGGGGTCACCAAGGCTTATTCGACACCTCGATATCATGGGCCAGGTGACAAAGAATCACAGGAAAAATCATGTTCTTGTAACACCGAATAGGGAACTTAATCAGAATAAGGAAAATAGTATTATCCCTAATGCTACTCTGCCTCTCTCTGTGCTTCACTGCAGAGCTTCTGACAAGAATCATTCCCAGCTGCTCACCTGTCTGGTTTCTTGCTACAGATGTCAAGAAACAGTACTTGCGTACTCACACTATGGTGATGGCAGCTTTCAAAATGCCTAAGAACTGAAGCTTTGATGCTGAACCCTCACTGAAGAGTCTTAAGTAGCTTTTGTAACTGAGAAAAAGCCACCCTACTGTCCACTTGCTTCCCCTTTGCATTCCTCTTTTGCTCTCTTATTGGTGCTAGGAAAAGCCGTAACATACCAAAGCTGCAGACTGGTCCACAGGTAGGCAATTGCAGTGGGACAAGTGTACTCCACACTTCTTTCTCATTTAGACCATCACAGCCAGTGTTTTTTAAAAAAAAACCTGAACAACAACAACAAAGAATCCCAATTATTAGAAACAAAAAAATAATAATCACAGAGTAGCTGCAATTGCGACTGACTTCTTAAGAGATAGAGAGAAAAAAAACCAAGAAAGCTGTCACCAGAAGGCTAAAAAATGACCCAATATTTCTCTAGCCATGACTGATCCATCTGTTTCTCTGTTCTGATTAAAGGAAACCAACCCATCACTCAAGAATTGCTGCACTGAGAGTGCAGAAATAAAATCTCTCTCTATCTCATGATTTACAGGTTACTATTTTTTCTTAATTTTCTTCTTAGCTAATACAGTTCCACTCCTCTAAATCTAATATGAATTTTAAATTATTCATTAATGATTTGGTAAGTTGACTCATAAAACTGCTCCCTTGAAAGATTGTCTGATCTTTATTTACAGTTGGAAATTAAACCATTATTTGAAACTCCCAGACTTTTCTGTCTGTGACTGTATTTTATACTAGCTATACAATTCTATTTTTATTCAGTATTTAGCTACTTAAATAAGAAAGATACCACCATGCTATTTAGCATTTGGTGATCAGGAGAGCTTCATAGGACACACATCTCCCGTTATTTCAACCTCGTAAATTCTAGGCATGCCAAGACAGATTAAGGTATTAGATGTTGGTCAACACGATTTTGGTCCCCGAAACAAGAAATAATATAAAACTTATCTGACAAATTGATTGTATATTTGAGATTCACAAACAACTGGAAATGCTGCCTCGTATTGACTAACTTCATATTGGTCCTGCCATCCCATCTGCTCAGTTAGGTAGATTTTAGGACTTCAGAGATGGAAGGTTCCTCATTGGAGACAAATTAGTGACTTAGGGCCTGAGTCCAAGCCCACTGAAGTCTTTCTATTGACATCAATGGGCTCTGGATCTGACCGACAGAGAGAGTGAATATTATTGCTTGGACCATTCTTTTCTTAATATATACACAGGCCCTTTAGACCAGGCACAAAAATAGCTCACATATTTCACCAAGACTTCACGGAGCTGGAACACCTGTATTCCAGTACTTTATTCCAATTCTGCCTGATTCCAGCATTCTAGCCCTTAAGATCTGGCCTAAGCGTCCTCCACCTTCCTTGTCCAAAACTCCATCTTCTCCTACTTCACAGCCTCTCTTGTTCTTAATCCCAGACATCATGGTAGAGCTGGATAGCTGCTCTGCAACACAAAGAAACACCTCAGCCAGGACCTGGCCAGACCTGTGAAGTGCTTTCTCTCTCCAGACAAAAGAGTATTCTTACCTGCTCATGTACCACCCTTAATATCGTGCATATGTCAGATGCTCTGAAGTAGTTTTGGCCAGGCCCTCATAAGTTTGATTCTTTTATGGGGAATGTGAAAACATGTGTACACCCCGCAATACTTCAGTATCCTGTATTCCGTTACCACCATTACCCTAACACTATTTTCACTAAATAAATAATAATAATCTGATGCCCTGCAAGTGCTGTTATTAGAACTAAAGACATGTACAGCAGTGTACTGTTATGTTTCTTTTGCTAATGGTGCTCTACTTGAGCAAATATGGTCCCAGTTCTAGTAAAAGACCTCAGTCCACTACACAGTCCTTGCCAACAGGATGCATCTTTAAAATGAAACAGAGGAAGAGACAAAGAGAGAGACTGAAACATACTAAACTAAAAAATCTCCCACTTAGAGGACTGGCATGAATCCACTTAATGAACAGAATATGTTTCTCTTCTGTTAGGGGGCTTATTCCTTCACCCACTTACTTCCCTGGTCCTTCTCGCATGAACAGAGAGCAACAATACCCAAAGTCCAAAGGTGCAAACAATTCAATGTTTATTGGGGTGAACTTCCAGCAAGCATGATTCTAGTTTCCTTCCTTAGTGTCCCCCTTCCTAGCTCTGACACCACAGAGGCTTACCTGTGTCCCTGTTCCCATTTCCCCCTTTAGCAAAACGTGATTCCAATTTCCCCACTTCCATTCCCTGTTCCCATTTCCCCCACAAACACCCCCTCACTTCCTGATTTGACTGCAGACTATATAGTAAAACTTGAGTTCTGCTTAGCTATATCTTAACCAATCATTTTCCTGAAATTTAACTAACCAATCCTAACATATTGTAACATGATTATTTAACCAATTATATCCCACCACCTTAATTAGTTTACACTCAGCAAAATTAATTATACAGCAGACAGAAACAATCACAGAACCAGGCAGAGATTATACAGACAAACAATAGGGAAATGGGGATTACAGTGATAGAACAAACACAGAAATGAGGATTTCACATCCCAGCTATTGATAAGTGAGTTCTTACCAGACAGAATGCTATCAAACTAAGTTTCCTTTTACATCTTCTAGGCTCTTCCCTTTCTCTGGAGGTGATAGGCATTATCATGACAGGATTGTATTCCTAACAGCCCAAAAGCACCTTATTTCAATGTGACTAGTTTGGAATGTGAGGATGTGACCTGTCACTTCCCAGCTTATGGCTGCCTCTGTTGCTTAGCCAAAGGCCTTAGCCTAAGAACAGGGCCTCAGACTGTCTCAGTAAGAGAAGGCTCTTACACCAGCAGACGGTGATTTTGATTCTTTCTTTTATATCTCTAACTAGCCAAGTGATAAGAATACACCTAAATTCTTAGAGTATAGGCCTTTACAGACAAGCCTGAATATCTATATCCTAACATCTTCCAACAACATACGTACAAGCAATTTGCAACACTGCAAGTCTCTGCACTGAAATACATGACAAATCTTCCTTACAGAATTGTTCATTCAAGTGCTTAAACATATAAACAAACAGAAAAATATTCACTATGGCAGCATTACCTTTACCCCAATTATGCAAATGGTCTAATGGTCCCCCTCAGTAACATATTTTAATTCAGATCCATATGATGGAGTCAGAATAAATTTTTTGTATCTTGTTCTTCCTCCAAGTGGAGGAGGCTGTGGCTTCCATTCCAGTAAATAAAGGGACCATTTCATTATTGAGAAGCAGAATAGAAAATCAGAAGAACATAAGGAATCCGTCAGGCAGGATTAGATGTGATGAAGGTTTAAAAGAAAGACAGAGTTGTAGTGTGTCTATGAACATGCACTATGTTAATTTTTCAGCATCCTTTCATTAAGCTCAGTCTTTCATTTCCTCATGGGAGGAAACATGGTCTAGCTGTTAGAGCAGAGTAGTGGGAATAACAACTGTAGCATTACCGGTATTCACCAGCTGGCAATATTACAGATAGCCTTATAAATTCTGTTTGACTGAAAAAGTAAGATCATGGTGAAATGCTGCTTGTTAGTTGTAATGCAGTTCTTTTTTTAAAAGCTGAACAGATCATCAGTAAAAGAGTTCACTATCTTAGTCTAAATGAATAATTTCTTAGGTGCAGAACTGCTGTCTACAGGTTCATAGATTCCAAGGCCAGAAGAGACCATTGTGATCTTCCCCAAAATAATTCCTTGAGCATATATTTTAGAAAAACATCAATCTTGATTTAAAAAATTGGCAGTGATGGAGAATCAACCATGACCCTTGGCAAACTGTTCCAATTGTTAATTACCCTTCCTATTAAACATTTACATCTTATAAGCATGCAGATAATCAAAAGGATTACATGGTGTCAAAAGATTACAAGAATTTATTTCCAGTTTTGCTACTGATTTACTGTGTGTTTCTGAAAATCACCACCTCACTTGCTTTGTTTTCCCATCTGTAAGAGAGAGAATATTTACAAAACATGCTATCTACAGTAAGTGTAAGATATTATTATTGACAAGGTAGGTGAGGTAATATTTCTATTGGACCACCTACTGCTGGTGGAAGGTAGACGTTTTCGAGCTACACAGAGCTCTTCTTCAGGTGGGGGAATGATGCAGTGTCTCTGAACTAGATACAAGTTGGGAGAGATTGTTAAGCAGAAGCATGTTGGAGGCAGTCACTTGAAGTGGGCAATTGGGGGTTAGATTTCTATGCATGAAGGGTCTGAAGTGGGGCAAGCAAAGGTGGCAGGTCATGGGATGTGTTCCAAATTATTGCAATGAGCCATAAACCCAGTGTCTCTGTTAAGTCCATGCTTTTTGGGGTCTAGCAGAGTTATGAATTTACGTTTCCACGCTCATCTTTTGAAGGTATTGTCTGCAGATTTCTTTTGAGGACAAGTATTGAAAGATCAGATATGGAGTGATCACTGAGAAAACGGTTCACCCATGGGTGATATGGTGTTTTAGTCTTATCATTTTTCTGTGAGAGTTCACTCGAGAACATAGTGATTGTGTGGTTTAACCCACACACTTGTTATTGAGGCATTTGATGCACTGGTGAGATACACCACATATTGTGATAAACATGTGGAGGACCCAAGGGTCTTGAAAGGTGTGTTGTGGGTGGTATCGATCTTCATAGCAGTGGGTATATGTTTGCAGGTTTTTCATCTGTTGTTATGGCAGGGTCTGGTGCCACTTTGAGTTGGCATAGCCTGGTCTCTGGATGAGCTTGGCAAGATTGAGGGGTTATTTGAAGGCCGGAAATGGGGATTCAGGAAAGATTTCTTTCAAGATGTGGTCCTGTAATGGGGTGCCCTCACCTCTCGTGAGCTCCCCCTTCTGGTCGGGTGAGAGCCTGCTGTTTCTTAATTCTTGGAATGAGGTGGCACCAATCTCTCATGAGCATCCCTACTTGGTCGATGGTTTCTTTGGTGGGTCTTCACACTGTCTGTAGGTGAAACAGCACAAACCCTTTCCGGGGTATTCAGTCTTTACCTTCTGCCAAGGCTTCCTCCCTGGAGACACTGCTCTCTGTAACAATTCAACAGGGCCCATCATGGTACCCTTGCTTGGTCTGGCTAGGTTCTAGGCTCAGACCTTGGTTGGTCCCCGCAGCCAGCCAGACGCTCCTCCTTAGCTCTCCCGGGCTTCAGCAACCTCCCTGGACTCAGCTCTGCCCGCAATGATATGTCTGTAGTTCTGCTGCTCTTCCAGCCAGCCAGGAAACTGGTCCTCTCTCTTCCAGCTCCAGGCAGCAGCTGAAAATTCTGTCTCTGCTGGTTTCTATGGCTCTCCTGGTCCCTGATTGGCTGCTCCAGCAGCCCCTCTGATTGGCTGCTTTCCCTGAAGCCACTGTAGGCCACCTGGAGGACTTCTCCTCTGCTCTTTTCTGGGGCAGGGTGAGGCTGGGCTGCGAGGCCTGTAGTGGAGGCCTTTGGACCTAGTCCACCCCATCACAAGTCCCCATCAAATATGGGTTGTAATTGTTTGATGATACTCTGTATAGGTTCTAGGGTGGAGTGGCAGGTGACCACTAGTGGTGTGCAGTCAGTGTTGGTTTTTCTTTTCTGTATTGTAGAAGATTCCCTTGGGGTATTTGGGTGGCCCTTTCTATTCCTCTGGTGGAGTATCCTTGTTTAGTAAAGGCAGTTTTAAGTGTGTGTTTTGTGTGTATCCTGTACTTTCTCTTTGGAGCAAATTCTGTGGTATCTAAGTGCCCAGCTGTAGATAACATTTTTTGGTGTGTGTGGGATGGTTGCCGGATCTATGAAGGTAAGTGTGGTGATTGGTTGGTTTCTTCTATATAGTCATTTGTAGTTTAAACTAATTGTGGTTTCTAGGAAGTTGATGGTGGTGTAGGCATGTTCTGGAGATAGTTGCTGAAGTTGTGGTCAAAATCTCTGAGGGAGTTTAGGTCTTCTGTCCAGAGGATGAAATATAATTGAATGTATCTCAGGTATACTGTTGGTTTTGTGGTGCCTTTTTCCAGAAATTCTTCCTCATGGAGACCAATGAAGACATTGGCATATTGGGATATTGTCACTACACTCTCAAACTAACTCACACAGAATAACGATAAAAGACAAAAACATCATAGCACCCAGGGGAAAACAGGTTTTGCAAAGTGATCACTCCATGATCTTTCAATAATTGTCCTCAAAGAAAACCTGCACAACACCTTTAAAAGGTGAGCCTGGTAATTTAAATTCATAACTCTGCTAGACAGCAAAAAGCCCAGACATAACAGGACACTGGGTTTATTGGCTCATTACAACAATTTGTAACATACCACATTGCCAGCTACCCTTAATTTCCCACTTCAAAACCATGCATAATAATCTAACTCCCAGTTGTTCATTTCATTTCAAGTGACCACCTCCAACATTCCTTACTCCTTCTGTTTAACAATCTCTCCAAATCTGTATTTAGCTCAGACACGCTGCTTCCTTCCCCAGGCCTAAAGAAGAGCTCTGAGTAGCTCAAAAGCTTGCACCATCCACCAACAACAGTTGGGCCAGTAAAAGATTTTACCTCACCTAACTTGTTTCATATCCTGGGACCAACATGATTACAACACTGCAAAAAAGGTTTTAGTATGGTTATTACTGAAAAGGTTATTACTGTTTAACCAGCAGTGACAACCTAAGCCTCGCGTGATCTACCATTTGTCCACCGGCACACACCCAACCACCAGCCCTGGGTTCACTTAAATGCACCTTCCAAAGACATTTGCAATCTCCCAGGACTGAGCTCTCATAACGGAGCAAGATAGGCAGTGTGTTTTGGGGAATTAGTTTATTGTGGGGTAGGCAAGAGTTTGATAGTGCCACAGTTAATTTCAATAACTCCAGTAAAATAAAATCAACAGATGCTGGTTTACCTATTCAGGTGACTCATGAAGGGACTGAAATAGCTATAGTGCAACAAGACACACTGTCTGTGCTTGGGTTTGGGGCTTTTTTGTTTTTTAAAATAACTGAGTGACAAAAGTGTTACTCCTGGC
This sequence comes from Eretmochelys imbricata, assembly GCF_965152235.1. NCBI lineage: Eukaryota > Metazoa > Chordata > Testudines > Cheloniidae > Eretmochelys > Eretmochelys imbricata. The sequence goes on from NC_135573.1 coordinate 75,151,677, forward strand.
GGAATTCTGCACCACGGCACATGTGCAAAATTCATGTCCCCCACAGATTTCTTTGCTTTTCCACAGAAAAATGACTTTCTGATAGGGACGCAAAGGGAAGCTGCAAGCACACACCACTCCCTAGCTGCGCAGGTACATTGTTTCAGGCACCCGGAGCAGCCGGTGGAGAGGTAAATCACTGCAGGGCTGGGGCACCCCAGTCAGTGGCTCCTACCCTGGGCTGGGATCAGCTGCTAGTCCCAGCTGGGCTGGAGGCAGGAGAGGATGGGACTTCCTCTTCCCCTGCAAAGAGTGGCTGGGGCAGTGTCAAAAACCAGCTCCAGAAACCTCCCGCAGCTGCAGAAGCTCAGCATCCTCCCCTGCTTCCTGCCCCCATCACTTCTTAGATGTGCAGGGAGGGGGTCACTGTACAGGGAGCTGCTCCCTCATCCACCCAAGCCCCATGCATCCAGACCTCCCATACCCAGACATCCCTACCAAGCCTCACCCCATACACCCAGAACCCCCCCTACTCCTCCATACCTGAGCCCCGCCCCATTGAATCTCAATCCCTGCATGTGGAGCCCCCTGGACCCAGATCCCCTGCCTCTGGACCCCCATCCCTGCACCCAGACCACCCCCCACTGAGCTCCCTGCACTCAAACCCCCACCCTGACAAGCCCTACCCCCCTGCTCTACCCTGAGCCCCCACATCCAGACCCCCATGCCACTGACCCCTGACTAGCTGCACCCAGACCCCCACCCCACCAGCACTCAGGCACTCCTGCTGAGACCCCCCCACTCCAAGACCCCTGCACTGAGCTCCAACCACCTTCACCTGGAACCCCCTGCAGAGACCCGTTGCCCCTGCACCTGGAACCACCCCCAGCAAGCCTCTGTGCATCCAGATTCCCCCACGCCTAGACCACCCACTGAGCTGCCCGCATCCAGATTGTCATACACAGAAACCCCTCACCCCACACCTGGATCCGCCCACACTGAGTCCCTCCACACTTGGATCCTGCCTGGTTGAGCCTGCCTGCCCCACAGGTGGTATGCCTGGTGCAGGGGGCAGGGATCCCAGGGTGTTTCTGGGGCAGGTCCAGGCCTTGCGCTGTGTCAGGGTTGGGTGAAGCATCACCTCTGAGTCAGTGTCCCGTGGGTGGAGGGGTGAGGGGTGGCTACAGGGTGATCTCCTACCTTCGTGCAGCCAGTGGCCTGTGCTCCCCACTGCCATGCTGGAGCCTCTGCGTTTATTTATTGACAAAAAACTTGCAGAATTTTAAAATATTGTGTACAGAATTTTTAATATTTTGGTGCAGAATGCCCTCAGGAGGAAAGTGTGGTGATAGATCTGCCAAGTGGAATTTAACAGACTAAAAGCCTGCCACCCCTAGATCCAGAGGCACAAAAATAATTGGATATAAACATTTTCCCTTAGCAATGTTCTATCTTTGGAATTTTTACAAATATTGCTGCTCCAAATAAAAATCCAAAGAAATAAATCAAGTTAAAATGAATATGGATATTTCTTCCATTTCTCTTCCAAAAATGATGTTAATTGGCCTGTATTTTTAATGGCACTGAATTTTAAAATTGAGCTGGGTCCACACATGGATAAACACCACCACATTAACGATAATTGCATAAACCTTCCATGTAGCTGGGTGCAGGTCAGGGATTGACTCTGCAGTTTGAAATTAAATCATATCTCAGGTTCCTAAATAACATTATGCTGGAGGATGCTGATTTTTTTCTTCCATGCTCTGAATTATTTTATTAAATATTTACAAAGAGAACTTCGAGAAGATGATGTTTCAAAGCCAAATCCTAAAATGTAGAGTCTTTGTGTTAGTAAAACTCCACCTGAATCCAGTGGGAATTTTGCCTGTATAAAGGACTGCAGGACTTGGCCCTCTGCCCTCAGGAAGCAACTCATTTCAGAAACTCACAGAGCACAATTTCAAACATGTATTTTGAGATTTGAGCCCTCCATTCAGCTAAGCACTTAAGCACATTCTTAACTGTCTTACTGAAGAGGGATCCACTTAAGCACATGTTAAGGGTAAACTATATGCATAACTGCTTTGCTGAATTGAGGTTTAAACTTGGAGAGTGGTCAGTTTGGAGGAGCTATTACCAGCAGGAGAGTGAGTCTGTGTGTGTATGGGGGTGGGTTTTTGGAGGGGGGTGAGGGAGTGAGAGAACCTGGATTTGTGCAGGAAATGGCCTAACTTCATTATCATGCACATTGTGTAAAGAGTTGTCACTTTGGATGGGCTATCACCAGCAGGAGAGTGAATTTGTGTGGGGGGGTGGAGGGTGAGAAAACCTGGATTTGTGCTGGAAATGGCCTAACCTGACGATTATTTTAGATAAGCTATTACCAGCAGGACAGTGGGGTGGGAGGAGGTATTGTTTCATATTCTCTGTGTATATATAAAGTCTGCTGCAGTTTCCACGGTATGCATCTGATGAAGTGAGCTGTAGCTCACGAAAGCTCATGCTCAAATAAATTGGTTAGTCTCTAAGGTGCCACAAGTACTCCTTTTCTTTTAGTTTAGGGAGTGTCCCTAGCCTGTTTGCCAGAAGCTGGGAATGGGTGACAGGGGATGGGTCACTTGATGATTACCTGTTCTGTTCATTCCCTTGGGGCACCTGGCATTGGCCACTGTCAGAAGACAGGAGACTGGGCTAAATGGACCTTTGGTCTGACCCAGCATGGCAGGTCTTATTTTATGTTCTTATGAGTCTGAGACCTTTAAAGATGAATTTCTTAGCATTCTCAACATTTTATGAACCCACACACTATTAGTATATTGCCCAATCCGGTGCCATTGAAGTCAACAGAAGTTTTGCCATTAACTTTAGTGGGAGCAGGTAAGTAGCATTACAACCATTTTCCACATAGATAAACTGACACACGGCTTGTCCAAGATCACAGAGTGAATTGATGGGGAAGGTGAGAATAAAATGCCAAAATTCTGAATTTCCATCCCTTGTTCAAACCATTGCACAATGCTGCTTCCCCAAAACACTTCTCTCCTTGGTATCTCAAAAGGCTCTTATTTGTTTTACTGTGCAGACTACTAGTAATAATAAAGGATAGCTGGAGAATTTAACAAATGACGTCTGTCCCACCAAACAGTAACTGTAAATCTGTAAATGATGTAAATTAATTTTGGTTTTTGTAAAGGGAAGCCATGCCTCACCAATCTACTAGAATTCTTTGAGGGGGTCAACAAGCATGTGGACAAGGGGGATCCAGTGGATATAGCGTCCTTAGATTTTCAGAAAGCCTTTGACAAGGTCCCTCACCAAAGGCTCTTAAGCAAAGTAAGCTGTCATGGGATAAGGGGTAAAAAAAAAAAAGTGTAAACAGTGAGGTAGCAAAATTTGTAGATGATATACACATGCTCAAAATAGTTAAGTCCCAAGCAGATTGCAAAGAGGTACAAAAGGATCTCCCAAAATTGGGTGACCAGGCAACAAAATGGCAGATGAAATTCAATGTTGATAAATGCAAAGCAATGCACATTGGAAAACATTATCCCAACTATGCATGTAAACTGATGGGGTCTAAATTGGTGTTACCACTCAAGAAAGAGATCTTGGAGTCATTGTGGCTAGTTCTCTGAAAACATCCACGCAATGTGCATCAGCAGTCAAAAAAGCAAACAGAATGTTGGGAATCATTAAGAAAGGGATAGATAATAAGACAGAAGATATCATCCTCTATATAAATCCATGGTACACCCACATCTTGAATACTGCATGCAGATGTGGTCGTCCCATCTCAAAAAAGATATATTAGAATTGGAAAAGGTTCAGAAAAGGACAACAAAAATTATTAGGGATATGGAACGGCTGCCGTATGAGGAGAGAGTAATAAGATTGGGACTTTTCAGCTTGGAAAAGAGTCGACTGAGGGGGCATATGATAGAGGTCTATAACATCATGACTGGTGTGCAGAAAGTAAATAAGCAACTTATTCCTAGGACTTGTTAACACTACCGCACAGGGTCAATGTAAGATACGCAACTTCAGCTACATGAATAGCATAGCTGAAGTCGACGTACTTAGATCTACTTACTGCGGTGTCTTCACTGAGGTAAGTTGACAGCTGACGCTCTCCTGTCGACTCTGCTTGCATTCCTGGTTCTGGTGGAGTACCGGAGTCAATGGGAGAGCGCTCAGCTGTTGATTTATCATGTCTATACTAGATGTGATAAATCGACCCCAGCTGGATCTATCGCTGCCCGCAGATCTGGCGGGTAGCATAGACAAATCCCTAGTCTGAATTTGTCTAGCTTTAACTTCCAGACATTGTATCATGTTGTACCTTTATCTACTAGATTGAAGATTCCTCTATTATCAAATTTCTATTCCCCATGTAAGTTCTTATGTGATCAAGTCTCCCCCTTAACTTTCTCTTTGTTAAACTAAATAGATTGAATTCCTTAAGACTATCCTTATAAGGAAGGTTTTCCAATCGTTAATCATTCTTGTGGTTTTTCTTTGAAAACTCAAAGATTTATTCATTTTTCTTTAATTGTGGACAACAGAACTGAACACAGTTTCCCACCGTGGTCACATCTGTACCAGTGTTAAACTCAGAGATAATATAACTTCTTTACTGCTACTCAGTATTCCCCAGTTCATACACCCAAGTATCACATTAGCTCTTTGGCCAAGAGCATTGCACTGTGAATTCAGGTTCAGTTGATTATCCCACATGACCCCCAAATACCCCATCCTGTAATTATAGCCTACATTCTTTCTTCCTAGATGTATAAACTTATATTTGGCCACACTGAAACATATTTTTTTTGCTTGCACAGAGTTTATCAAGTGAGACAGATTACTCGATATCAGTGACCTGTCCTCTTCATTATTTACTTCTCCCACAATTTGTGTGTCACATGCAAACTTTATCAGTAATCATGTTACGATTTTCCTCCAGATCTTTGAAAAATATGTTAAATAGCCCAGGGCCAAGAACCAACCTGCTGGACCCCACTAAAACACATCCATTAGATAAAGTTTTCCCATTTACAGTTCTATTTGAGACCTATCAGTTTTTAATCCATTTAATACATGCCATTCTGATTTTATATAGTTGTAGTTTCTAAATCAAAATGTCATACAATGACAAGTCAAATGCCTTACAGAAGTCTAAATACTTTAATGTTATCAAACTTGCAATATCATCAAAAAAGATATCAAGTTAGTTTGACAAAATCTGTTTTCCATAAACTCATTTTGATTGGCAATAATTATTTCACCCTCGTGTAATTTGTTTTGTCAGGCAAGTCCCCTTTTAGCCATTCCATTATTTTGCCCATGATCGACATCATGCTGATAGACCTACAGTTGGCCTTTTACACGATTAAAATATTGGCACAAAATTAGCTTTCTTCTGGTCTTCTGAAACTTCCCCAGTGTTCCAAAACTTATTGAAAATCAACATTAACAGTCCAGAGAGGTCCTCGGCCTACTCCTTTAAAACTCTTGACTAGAAGTCATCTGGACCTGATGATTTAAAAATGTCTAACTTCAGAACCTGGTGTTTAACAACCTGTTGAATTACTGTTTGAATGGAAAATATTTCATCATAACTTATTGCATGATATGAATATAGTATCTGGCTTTTTCTCCCAACAGAGAACAGAAATATTTATTGAACACTTCTGCCTTTTCTGGATTATCTACTATTTTCATCTAGTTACAAATACTATTGTTAGGATACCTTTTGTTTTTAATATATTTAAACATTCCTTTTTATTGTTCTCAACTCTGCTGGCCATAGATGTCGCCTCGTGTCCTTTTGCTTCCCTTATCAATTTTGTACAATTCCTAGAAATTACTATACATTAGAAGCTATCAAATTCCCCTTTTTATATTAATTATATATTATTTTATGCTATTACAAATTGTTTTAGATATGCACCAGTTTCTATCTAACTAGATGCATGTAATTCATTAAACAAACAAGCAAAACACATGCTCTAGTAAATTGAATGGTTATATATTGGAGAGAGTTAGATTTTCAAATTGGCCTTTAGGATTATGCCTGCAGATTTTGCATGAAACCAGCATTTGTACATTACATTCGATATGCAGTTACTTGATTTACATGAGAAAATGTCCATTTCTTTGAATAAACACAGATTATGTGAACAAACAACTTTTCAGGCCCAACTTCAGATGTCATTTTTGAAAGTGCATTCTAGTCCATAAAATGGATAAATGCAGGGCAAGCCATGTGCTTAAATGACATATGCATATAAAAATGATGTAACTGGTAAATTTAGCTAGCAATGTAAAACACTTCATGTTTGTTCTATTAAGGGAGATTTATTAAGTTTATATAGATAGCTAAAGTAATGAAAAGGAGCACAAAAATTAAGATATCAAATTTATTCACTATCAGCCTTCTGATATCTTTAGCCCAGGACAGAGCTCCATCAGTAAAACTTTTGATTTTGAGAAGTTATTTTTATATTGCAATTCTAATGCCAAATATCTTGATAAAATTGAGACCCCTAGAACTAGGTTACTTAGAATCAGTTATAGATAACTTGTGACTGGCCATTTAAAAAGTTGCTTTTTATATCTGCATCTCCATTTAAAGAAACCTTCCTGAGTCCAGTCACCTCTGCCACAGCTATAACACGGTATCAAAAAGAAGTGAAAATAATGAGGAAGCTTGACTCATTCAGCATGCACTTCAGGAAAGACATTTAACATTATTAGCAATTACAGATGCCTGTGTGGTGCCTAACTCATTTAAGTCTAAATTAAATAATTTCCCCCAAAGTTATATGCCTTTTATTATTTTAAGTGAGTTTTGCTCAAGAAACTTACACTTATCACAATTCTAGATTCATTTTCTATTTTTATAATAAAACCTTTAACTTTCTGCTTATCCACTGAAAAACATTATTCTGACGGACCCCATTTGGATATATCATACACCATTCTCAAGCTCATGATTTATACACCAAATGCTGTTGGATTTTTTGGCAGGTCAGCTGCTCACCAACTGGCAGGACTGATAGGTGGGTTGTGGAGATAAATTACCAGGAAGACACTTTGTTTACTCTACAATACTTACGTACACATTTCCTTAGAAAGGCCATAGATGGCATGAAAGGTATATTCATCAAGTGAAGATTTCCACTTCTCTCTTCGTTGCACACCCTTTGACAGAAACTGATGAGCTTTTATTTTCTTGAGGCTGGTATAATCCAATAATATGAAATATTATATTAGGACTTGCGAGGATACAGGTACCAATTCTTTCAATCTGTAGCAGGGAGCCAGGCACAAAAGCCAGAAAAGGTTCTATCAGAATCTCAAAAATGAAAGACAGTGAGAGGGGGAGAGAGACAGAATAGCTTTGTCCTTATTCTAATAAAATTTCTGGTTCAGTGTTAGAAGAAAGCAATTTTTTTGGTCATTCTTTACCACTGTCAGGTGACAGTGCTGAGGAAACAAAACAATGTAACCAGAGATCAAGCTAAGCTGGTATAGCATATGTGGTTGTGCATAGCGGTTATTTTGCTGGTGTAACATACCAGTCCATATAGGAACCATCTCTGCTCTCCAAAACACCATGTTCTGGGCTTCCCCCTATCATCCTTTCAGTATAAGCAGCGGTGAGAGACTAGTGATGGTAGGGGGTCTATATTAAGGGTTTGTCTACCCAGATAAATTAATTCAGATTAAGATAGGGTGTGAATTTAAAGTAGAATAGCTATTCCTGATTAACTCCCTGTGTAGATACTTTTATTCTGATGTATCCACTGAAGGAGTTAATAAGGAATAGCTATTCCAGAATTATTCACCATGAAGATATACTCTAAAATGGGTAAGTGTCTACACAGCATTTTTGAGCCTGCAGGAGTGAACCTCCCAGCCGAGGCCCACCCTCTTCTCTAGGCTTCAGAGCCTGAGCTGCAACTTCAAAGCAGTGTCAACACAGCTATTTTTAGAGTGCACAGTGAGCCCTGCTAGCTGGAGTCTATTTGACCCAGGCTGGGAGGCTTGCTCTCATGGGTTCCAAAATGCTGTATAGACATACCCTAAGGGTATGATATGTCTACACTGCAATTCGACACCTGCGGCTGGCCCATGCCAACTGATGTGGGCTCGTGGGGCTCAGGCTAAGGGGATGCTTAATTGCAATGTAGACATTCAGGCTTGGGCTACAGCCCAAGCTCTGGGACCCTCCCATCTCACAGGGTCCTTCAGCAGGGGTTCAGGCTGAGCTCGAACATCTACATCATAATTGAACAGCCCCATGAGCCAGAGTCAGCTGGCATAGGCCAGCCATAGGTTTTTAATTCCAGTGTAAACATACCCTAAAAGACCCAAATCCGTCTGCCACTTCCAGAATGTGAGTGACAGCGAGGAGGCCAGCAAACCTGGAAAACAGAATGGAGGAACCAGCTCAGCTGGAGTATATGTAACAGAAGAAGCTCATGACACACCCTGAAGATATACAGAAGTGGCCACAGTTTGAAAGGATAGCAAGGAGAAAAGCAGATATGGAGGAGAGATAGAGGAAAGAGGAGCAGAAAAAAGGAGACATGAGAGAGTGGCTGCATTAATAAGGACACTGGAAGTATTTATATTATGATGTTTTGATTCATGAAAAAGTCAGAAACTTAACTTATGCAGAAAACAGATGAAATTGCAAAAAGGTTCATAAATAGTGGCTGTGATGTTTCACTCCATATTCTTTCTGAAAATATGCTTATGATATGGATATGACATAACTGAGATATACCTTATCCAAGATGGCTCATGTAAGATGTCATTAGAAAGGTTATGATTTACTGAATGTGCTTATCCAATTTGTTTGCCAGTATCCTTTCTGTATCTGAAGTTAGGAATATTGACAATGTATCTGTATTTCAAATGTGTTACTTTGGGTGTCACCCCAGCTAGCCCTTCAGGTACAACAATGGAAAAGCCAGACAGGGCTAATGACCCATCAGCAAAGACAATGGACTATGAAAGAGCTTAGTGTTCCTGTGGACACTCCAGACAGCCTACAAGTAATGGCTGCTACAGCCCTGCAGAGACATGGGTCTGAGTCACCTGGTACTGGACCCAGCCCTTGGAATGCCAGTGTTCTTCCACTGGGAGACAAAGGGGTCCAGCAATACACAAGAGCTATAGAAGACGTGGGAGTGACATCATTGTGGTTCTCCTCTGTCTCCTCACCCAAAGAGACACTGTGAAATAACTGGAAACAAGAACTGAACTGGGGAGAGAAGGGTTGAGCCCAAGCTGGAAGGGCATCTAGCTTGTGAGTAATAAGTAGTAAGTTCTCAAGCTGGAGAACAATGCAGCTGCCTTTCAAGACTTTCTGTAGTCTGCCTGCAACAATATCTAGGGTGAGAAATACTATTGGTAACCAATTTCTTTAGTGAAACAAGCTTAGTTTGCTTGTTTTGTTTTATTTGCTTAGTAATTTGCTTTGTTCTGTTTGCTCTCTCTTTAACCACTTAAAATTCAGCTTTTGTAGTTTATCATATAAGCCCGTTCATGCAATTCATAATTGGGGGGGTGGAGGCGAGGGGGCGGTAAGAGGCTGTGCATACCTTCCTCCACATTGAGGGAGGAGGCGGATTTCATAATATGCCTTTGGGTCTGCACTCCAAGGGAGGTGGACACCTGAGTGCTGGGGCAAGTCCTTTAAGCTGAGTCTTCCCAGAGTTGATCTCAGTGTCTGTGTCATTCTGCAGTTGGGTGTGGCTCTGCCTGTGTGTGTGCTGGAGAAGGTGTAATAGCCTGGCTCAGCAAGGCAGGTAAAAAGGGTGCCTAGGCTGGCAGAACAGGCAGGCTCAGGGGATCCTAGTAAATCAGGTCGCATTCTAAGGGGAGCAACCTGTCACAGTGGGGTCAGCAATTCTTCCCGCAGTCATAGTTTTCTGCTTTTTTCCTTGTCTACTCTAAGGCAGAATTTGGCATTTCAGACTTAAGACTAACAGATACTGCATGTGTAGTCAGAAGAAAAAAGAACCAAAGAGCATTGGAAATCACTATCTCCAGTAAGATAGACAGCAAAAAGTAACTCTGAAGAAAACAGTGAAAGCAGCAACCTTTCTGTTTCTGCGCTTAGAGAACGAACTTGACAAGTAACCAAACAACAAGGACTAATGAGAAATGCCATGAAACAGGTAATGATCAAACCATAGCTACATTAGACCTGCAATTCCAGTTTTTCTACAAATTGCAGTAGTAAATTAGGACAGAAAAATCCATATTCCTGTATCAAAGGGTTAATAAAATCCCTATGGTTGATTTAAACCATTACCACTGACCTGAACCTAAGCTATATATGTCCAGCATTATGGATCTGATTTCAGCCAGCCTTCAACTCACCCTTTGCTGGTCAATTTCACATCCAAATGCAACTGCAAGAAGTTAGTAATAAAGATGAGTGGACACCCAACTTCTTAGGGATAGAATTGTGGTATACTTACTCACATTGGGTAACATCTTATTCGAGGCACACCCATTTAATTCAATGGGACAACTCATGAAGTTCACTTTGGCATTATAATCTGGGCCTTCCTTTGTGGGTGCAAACACAGAGAGCTCACTAGTGACATTTAAAATTTTAAACAGTGGACATGATTATAATCCAAAACTGAGTATACCCAAAGAAAAAACTGTCTCTAACAATCAGGCCCTCTATAAACTTTTCCTCACTATTCATAATTTCCAAACACAAATTTACAACAAAATCCATATCTGAAAATGCACTTACATTTACTAGGAATGCTCACCATCCAACATCATAATGATTTTTTGAAATAAGGATTTTTAAAATGTATTATTTACATTAACTTCCTCCACAATACAGTGTCGGTCAAACCTGGGCTCTTCTCTCTTAGGTAGGATGACAGAACATTTTTTCTTCTTCAGGAAAAGCTGCTCCTTGGCCAGTTGACAGGGGGCATTACTGCATTGTGCTTTTATCAACAGCATGAGTGTGGTCTTTCTGCACTTTGGTTGATTGGTTAAGAGTGCAGAGATTCCTGGTCATTATGCATTCCTTCGGCATAGTCATTCTGGTTGAAAGCCAACATCAGCACATTCTAAGCAAATAGCTAGTCAATAGAAACACACACAACACCATGATTTGATTTTTTTAGTAGATTCTCTGAATACCCTTTTTGTTTCCCAGTTGCAATCCTTTGGCATCAGCTGCCCAGAAGTCACATCACTAAGTATGAGGGTTCAGTTCACCACTCCTTTGCACCTTGCATAGTCATTTGCATCAGCGTACTGTGAGTTCAAAGTGGACATCAAGCATGACCATTGTAATCTCATAGCCTTTTACACTCACTTTGCACTAGTGTCAATAACTACACAAGGTGCAGAGCAGCAGTGAATCAGACCCATATTGCTGCAGTTACTGAGAAATAGATGTATGAAGGCTTGCTTAGGTTAGTCTATAAACCCTCACAATCTATAATTTAAACTAACCTAATTTTGTGTTGTCCACAGATTATGTCATCTCACTGCTCACCTCCAGCTAATTTACTTGATACTGAAATGACTTGTATGTATTCCCAAAATTACAACTATGGCCTATTTAACAGGGAGATACAGTGTTGATTATTCTCCAGTCCTCTAGTATATCAGCTTATTTTAAAGACAGATTGCATATTTTTGTTAGCTGTTCAGCCACTTCATTCATAACTTACTTATTTTTTGAAGCAGAACTTCCTAAAGTTTGGTGTGATAGCTTTTGGTACAATCCCTACTAGTGAAATGTTTAACTTAATTATATTACAGTTACTACTTTGGCTAATTCTACTCTGAGGCGAAGAATAGCCCCTCGTGTTTCTCAAAGAAGTTGTGCCATAAGGTTAACATTTATGGTGTCAGTCATAGAATTTAAGACCAGAATAGACCACAAGATCATCTAGACTGACCCTCTGTATAACACAGGGCACCAACACCACTCAGCATCCGCACACCAAATCCAACAACCAAAATGAGACCAAAGTATTATAGCCCACAGGATGCTATTACATGACATAGGCAAAGAACAGCAAGGACTTAGATGTCAGGAAACTGTTTCTCTAAGTTTTGTCCCAGTAAGACATTTCACCAGTCAATACTTGGTAGCTGAAGTCACCAATCATTACTGATCTTGTACATTTTATTGTCCATTTGATCTCTTGCCATTAACTCACTTTCCTCAACCTGTTTAAGTGGCCTGGAATATCATTTGTTACAATATGGACCAACCCGCCATTTACATGGTCTTTGACACCTGCGAATATTATCTATACGTCCTAATCTGCTACGGACAGCTGCCTGACCTCCCATGGAACTGGATGGTTCATAATGCACATGACAGGGGCCATCTCACCCACTACAAACACTTCCCCATAATAATTTGCTAGTCAGGACACACCCCCCAGTTGAAGAAGGGGTCTTTTTTTGTGAGATACACATAGTCCTAGCCCATACTCCCTGCAATGTCCACAACACATCCCTAGGTGTCTACAACAATGCCTAGATGTGTATGTGTTTCAACTATTACACATCACAATCCCACCACATTTTCACGTTCTCTATTTCTCTTGGGAATCTTATGATCCTTCCATTCCCCCAACTTCTCAACCCAACATTAACTGTCCCTCCTCAGCTTCTTCCTGGGTGACAATTTACTTTCCAGTTAAACAAGCCAGCTACATGTGATTCATCAGCAGAAACTAACCAAATGGTAATTTCTTTGGGTCAGATTTTGGTGCTCTACCTGCCTAGACAATCTGCACAAGACTTTTTCCTGTCTCCATCTGCTGGTAGTACAGATATAGATTCTTTGGATAGACAGAGAGCAATATTGAAGAATCAGGATGAATATTAACCTATATAGCACTGTAGACTCAGACTTTTCATGATCATCTAGTCCAGAAGTGGGCAAACTACGGCCCGTGGGCCACATCCGGCCTGCGGGACCATCCTGCCCAGCCCCTGAGCTCCCGGCCGGGGAGGCTACCCCCAGCCCCTCCCCTGCTGTCCCCCCTCTGCCACAGCCTCAGCGTGCTGCACCGCCAGCGCTTTGGCCCACTGCTCCTGCTGGGCAGTGCGGCAGCATGGTAAGGGGGCAGGGAGTGGGATGGGGGGAGGGGGAGTTCGATGGGGTGGAGGTTCGGGGGTGGGGGTCGGACTGGGGAGAGGGACTGGGGGGGTTGAATAGGCTTGGGAGTCCTGGGGGGGGCCTGTCAGGGGGTGGGGCAGTCCGGGGACAGGGAGAAGGGGGGAGTGGATAGGGGGTGGAGTCCCGGGGGGCGGTTAGGGTTGGGAGTCCTGGGAGGGGGTGGTCAGGGGACAAGGACCAGGGGAGGGTTGGATGGGTCAGAGGTTCTGAGGGGAGCAGTCAGGGGGTGGGAAGTGGAAGGGGGGCAGATAGGGGGCAGGGGCCAGGCTGTTTGGGGAGGCACAACCTTCCCTACCTGGCCCTCCATATAGTTTTGCAACCCTGATGTGGCCCTCAGGCCAAAAAGTTTGCCCACCCCTGATCTAGTCTGACCTCCTGCACTTTGCAGGCCACAGAACCCCTAACCTCTGGCTGAGTTACTGAAGTCCTCAAAGCATGATTTAAAGTCTTCCAGTTACAAAGAATCTACCAAAAAAAAAACAAACAGGAGTACTTGTGGCACCTTAGAGACTAACAAATTTATTAGAGCATAAGCTTTTGTGAGCTACAGCCCACTTCATCGGATGCATTGAATGGAACATATAGTAAGAAGATAGATATATATATACACATACAGAGAAGGTGGAATGTGGAGTCTACCATCTACACTAGTTTAAACCTGCAAATGCCCCGTGCCCCATGCTGCAGGGGAAGGCAACTCCCTCCCACCCCCCGAGTTTTCCACGAACATTAAACTGCACTGCTGCTATTTTTGAAGTAAAATGTTTTTCCTTCTCACTCCCTTCCTCACCACTAACTATGGCAGACAATTAAGGCCCATTGCTGTTTATTTTAAAACGGTCCATAATTTATTTTAAACTTATACAAAATAATCCTCTGGTTAAAGCATAGGACGAGGAAGCAGAAGATACGTGGTTTCCCCCTCTCCCCACAGTTCTGCTATGGACTTCCTGTGTGACCTTGGCAAGTCATTTCATTTCTCTGGAGCTCAATTTCCCCAACTGTCAAAGTGAGGATAACTCAAAAGAGTGTTGTGAAGACTAATTTATTACTGTTTGGGGAACTCTGAGTGGGACGCGCAGACAGAAGATACTCTAGAAAAACAAAATACTATAAAATGTTATTTTAAAAAGTTTAAATAAAATTTTGCCAAAAGCTATTTTAGAAGGTTTTTAAAATTAACATAGGTGCAAAAGTAAACAGATAGTTCTTAAATGTATAGAAATTCTAATTTGAATTCCTCCATTCACCTAAAGAGTTAAGATAAGAACTACTGCAGCCTATGGCTGAACAACTATTATTAAATAAAACAAGGTTAGCCCCAGGCTTTGCAAGACCCTCCCTGAGACCCCTGGCAGACTTGGATAACCTGAAAAGCACAACTGGAGGTAAGAGTGCCCAGCAGGTGGGTGGGGGAGTCACAGTACAACAACTATTTAGGAAAGGCACTGTCTTTTTGTTTTGTTGTTTGTACAGTGCCTAGCACAATGTTGCCCGGATGCATGACTGGTGACCTGAAGTGCTACCACTAATCAAATAATAATAATAATAATTGTGGAAAGGTGCAGCAAGGCATTGGGGATTCAGGAAGTGCTGGCCTTAGCATTTTTGAGCGGGCCTGTGAAAAAATTACTTGCTGTCCACCCTCTTATCCCTAACAGCTGGTTTATGTTTGCAAAGCTCTTTCAAAGGAAAAAGTTCTAGAAACATTTTGTTTGTAATGTAATGAATTCTCCACTCTATTTCTATTTCCTTTTTGTCTAGCAGAGTTTAAAAGCCAACTCTGGTTTCATCACTGGGTAACGCGTTTGAACTGGGAACCTGTTATCGAAGGGCCACTAAGGTATGGATTTTTAAGTTCTTCTTTGTTGGTGGGAAAGGGGAGGGGGAGATCACAAAAGGATGTGGTGCTCGTGTGCTGACAGAATCAGGTTCCTAAAAATACCTAGTATATACCTAGGAGTTGCCCTGAAAGACAATGCAGCTAATCTATTCTTTATGTTCTGTAAATCTTCTACTTAAAAACTCAAAATATTAACAGCCAGTTTTATTTTCATTATTTCAATATGGTCATAGCTATGCTATATCAGATACTGCTAAGTCTCAATCATACAATAAATGGTCATCAACTTTTAAAAGTACAGATTTTCCACTTCTGTTTCTCCTTCACTGACTGGAATGTTCAATGAACGTACAACGTTCAGACAGAATACCCCACATAACGTACTGAACATAAAAGAAAAACATATGACAAATATATTTTATCTCTTTATTTTTTTCCAGAATATTTTAATATTGAAGCCCATGTTGTTATTTTCAGGGGACCAGGAAGAGGAAAAGGGGAGGGAGAAGAGAGAAAATATGGAGACAACTCAATTTATTTAATGTATGGTTTTGTGAGTGGTCATTTTTGTAGGCAACAAATGTTTTTTGTTTTTGTTTTTTTTTTAAATAAAAAATGAAGAGCACCATTAAAGAAAGCATGATCCCTGATTTCTAAAGAAAACACTGTCTTTAAAAAAAAATTGTTAAAATGCTTCTTGCCCTCAGTCACATTTAGTCAGGTAACAAAGCAAGCATAACAGTATTAAATTGTAGCAACCCCACTGAAATCAACTACTCCCCCTTCCGAGGATTCAGAGAACCATTTCTGAGCTTTTCCTGTGGGAATAATGTTTTCTTTGGTAGAGGATTGAAGGAGGGTTTTTACTTCTCCATATGTTAATGAAAAAAAAAATAAAATCTATGCATGTTAGGGATTTCCCCCTTAAATCTGTATTTCTCATGCCTGTTAAGTATGGGTTGATTTCACATTGTTGTTACACTCCAGGAGTAATACTGCCCTAAAAAGGCATTGAATGGCTAATGTCAAACAGATGTAAACATTAAAAATACTGACAAATAAAACAAAATAAAAAACACAAAAAACCCTGTACTGAAATTGTGAATTGAGTTAGGTTTCTGTAAAGCAGAAGAAATATTTTACAGCAGTACAAGAGAATTATGGCAACAAAGTAAAGCACTTTTCTTGTAACATTCATGAACATTACAAATACGACAAAGTTATTCTACAGACTAAATTATTCTGTAACTATCAAATATAGTACAAAGCGAAATATTATGTGCTATAAAAGAAGCAGCTCCTTTAAATTAGACTAAAAATGTTGGTTTTACAGTGACAAAAGCATGATTACTGAAGACAACAGGATTTTTAGATTCAGAAACATTTAGCTACACAGGTCCATGATTATCCACACTGAATATTATTTACTTCCCCCCAAAGTTCTACAGAAACACAGATAAAAAACCGCTGTGCTGCTGTCACAAAACTGTAGAAAGTCATTCAGTGTTTAAAGCAGGGCCGTTCACATGTGTCAGCTAAGATGATCCCTTTAGATGACATTTTTGAGCTTTTGAGTGTTCATCCTGGTACTTCACCACACCTTGGTAAAACTGCTAAACCAGAGGCTACAATAACTATTCTGAAATTGTGCGTGTGTTTGTAAGGGGAAGGGAGGTGCAGCATAAGATAATTTTACTTCAGAAACTGCATTACAAAGCACCATATGCACCAGTTTATAAACTGTGCAAGGAATTCCAGGACCCTGAAAAAATCTGAACATTCTGTAGTTTACCCTAACAACACAGAACCCTCATCAAGAAAAGGGACATAATTCTGCTTTATGGCTCTACCTTATTTTTAAGTTAATTAATTTCACGTGCTAAATCTCAGCAGGTAAACAGAATGCTGAAATGAAGTGCCCAGTTCACCAATTTTTTTACATTATTTCAACTAACGGAATTTCTGACCGGAAAATTAGTTCTGCACAGGAACAGAAACATACACACTACAAATGCCCTAATGTTAATTACACACCTCAAAAATACGCAGATTAAAAAAAAAGGAAGGAAGGAGCACAAGAGTCTTTCTTCCTCTCTCCCAAAAGTGCTGCAACTAGGGAAAAAACTTCGGATATTTTCCAAAAATGCATGTGTGTAAATTATTCCTGCAGGAAGGATGGATGGACTGACACACGCAAACACATAGAGGTGTCTTCTTAAGTAATGCTTCCTCTCACCACTTTTCAGTGCATAAATCTTAAGTGTTCAACAGTGCAAACTGCACGATCACTAACAAACCAGAGTGACATGGGGATTGAAATCTGGACAAAATTAGACAAAAACAGAAGCAATCCAAAATTCAGTTCTAATCTTAGGAGGGTAAAATTTTCAAGAGCATCTGCATGATTTAGGAACATAAGTCCCATTTCCAAATTAAAAGTCAATGAGACTCAGGCTCCTAAATCATTTAGCTGCATTTGTAATTTTACACCATGGCTATAAATCACTGACACCACTCACAAGATGTTTCTAAATAGTGGGTCAAATTCATTCCTAAAGCCACTCCACCGATGTCCAATAGAAGTCAATGCGATGGCACCATGAAGGGGTTTGGCCAACTGTGTTATATTATTTAGCATCATTTTGCCCAAATCAGTTTTATATAACATTTTATCGTATGTCAAATATGCAAACTACAACCACAGTACAAAGATGCCATCGACATGAATTAATATTATATCATATTATTCACTCCCTTACCAGTCATTCAAAACAAAACATTTCTGGATGCTGCATTTTCTTTCAATACCATGTCAGTCACGGGTAGAATACATTTCCAGTTGCAAGTAAAAACAGATAATGATACGTGCTGTGGACAAGGGATTCTGAGCCAGATGTAAAAAGATTCCCAGCTCTCAGAGGGTTCATATAAACACAGGTTATCATGATTTTAAGAACTGGCCAATCTGTTTATTTAAGGGAATAAATTCTACCTCTACCATATGTAAATACAATAGGATATAAGTCCAATACAGAAGGCTCCTTAAATATGGTTTGGTATGCATGACTACAATATACTCATGTTTATCCATGTGACCATCATTGCTCCCATTTGGGTAGCTATCAGCACACCACTGGAAATTACTTTTCAACTGTTTATTTTTGGTTTGTTTTTCATTCCACAGAAAGATTTGAAAAATTGGAAAATCTGTGTGATTTTTACCTTTCAAAAAGGAGTGCTTTTGTATACAGAAAATATATTACTGTATCAGCAACAGTATTGTTAATGGAATCATCAATAGCTTTGGATCACATGGTGTCAAAAATTAATACTTAGATGTCACTGCTACAGTAAACAGAACTCTAGTTGCACCACAGAACTCCTTATGGCAGGAATGTACTTCCTACAATGTTCCAATGAATTTTTAAAGACAATCAAAAGGAATAGTATATTTTATGTTTGTAAAAATGGTCCCAAAAGAAAATAAATGTGATTTGCATATATGGCAGAACCTCACTAATATGCACTGATGCCAGGGAGATCGATTACAAATTAAATAATTATAAATTAGTAAGCAAGAAAATATCATAAATAAACAAGTATAATGGATCATATAGTGTATTTTTCACTTGACAGTTTTATCGTTCGCATTAATACTTCAGGATATACCAGTAAATGTGTAGTGTTATATGTTTTGTATAAATACTAAAATCTGAGTAATACGAGACCTCAAATCACTGCTATTACATGTTTCACTGAGAACTAGGGATAGAATGTCCGTTTTTTGTGCAGATGGTAAGGTGTATGTATTAGTGAGGTTCTACTGCAATGGTAAAAATTACGGTGTTCTCTATGCTCATATTTGTTTGGGTGGTCACAGTCGTATGTCAGCATATGGGGTACTCGTACTGCACATTTTGTGTTCTTGAATCTGGAGTTAAAAAAAAAAAGAAATAGCAGAATTTTTTCCTGTCCCCAACAGCTGCATGTGCTTTATCCCTTTATAATATTTTCCTTTTAGGTGGACAGGGCCCCAAAATTACTGCTGTTGTCCTCTAATGTTATGGTGGCTAATGCATCTGGAATGCAGCTGTAGTCCTCAACATAAATACAGTACTGGATAAATACTGAAGATTATTTAAAAGATGCAGTATCCCTTTAAAAAAAACCCCCACCTCTTTACTCCCAACTCTCCAAATTATACTGTAAGTGGTCTGAAAACTTTAATAAAAAAAGGTAGTGTTAAGTCATTTTTGAAAATAAGTTTTTTTAAAAGTCAAAACTCAAACATATGTAAATAGATAGTAAATCATATAGGAGGGAAAATAACTGATTTTCTACTATTCAGCTCAACACACAATTATAATCTGTCCTCAAATCATTAATTATACCTTAGGATCAACCTTAGGCCATGGAAATGCTACTGAAATCCAAAACCTGTTTGTTACCTAGACTGACCCATATATGTGTTTGGGATTGATAGCTCAATAGGTGTACAGGGAAGGTTTGGGGAGAGAGGGAAAAAGAGAGCTCTCTAAGAGAAGTCGTTACTTCCTCTACACTCCATTAAAGCCAAGAAGGTTCTAGACATGGTCCAGCTAATCAAACCACATTTACAAATCTAATTCTCAGGGAATCAACAAAAACAGCTGATAATTAAAACCTTACCTCCATAATGCTTTGTGTAGGAGTGAGCAAACTCCTGTAATCAAATCTGTCTAAAGTCTCTCTCTCTTTTGCTAGGTTGACCGTCTATAAGTTAGTCATGGATGGTAAAGGTGGGTTCAAGAAAGCAATCATCATTAGAAAAACTGTAAGTCAATTTAGTAGCTCTGATGGTGATTTGTAACAGAACACCAAGCTACTTTACCCAAAGCAGTCTTTACTCAATTTGTTAGTCATCTTGTTATCTCTGTACTTGCAGTACCCCAGCAATTAGAAATCATGAGAATACAACTAACCTGTTATTCTTAACCTAGAGGGTCTACTATCATAATATATAAGTGGGGAAAGAGTGTGCTGCACTTTGTGCAAATAAATAGAAGCTAGGAATGACATTTTAATACCTTTTCTTTTCTTTTCTTTTCTAAGCTTATAGAAGCTTAATAACAAGTTTTTTTGTTTTGTTTTTTTAAAGAAATTCTAATGGTTTCTTCTTCTTTCCAGGGAATGTCATGCAAGCAGAAATAACTAAATTCTGAAACAAAGCATCATCAGAAAAAAAAAAAAAGGCCTAAAATGTTTCAATTTCTCCACTTCTTTGTTCTGCTCTCCCATGCTGAGAAGGGATACTGCATCTTTGACTCAGTTTCTACCGTACAACCAAACAAGCTACACACAGTTTTGAAGGGCCTATGCAGTCATCATGGCAGAAGGCTCCACAGCCTTTGCACACTATCATGGCTTTCAGCCTGCAAGAGCATTTCAGTTCCAGTTCATCTGCATTGCTGCTGTCAGCAAATTTCTGAACCGGAATCGGAACGTTCTGATTAGACAGACCTGTAGCAGCGTTTGAGCCACTTCCCAAAATTCCAATAGATTTTTCAATCGCAGATGCTGCCCTTTTGAAGCTTGTGCTACCAAAGTGTATAGCTGGATAATTTCCACAGAGCTGCTGCTGCTGCTGCGGGTGCTGTGTTTGTATTTTCTGAGTCGTTAATTGGGTAAAAGGCTTCTGTGGCTCAGAAAGTAAATAGGAAGAGAAATCTGCATTTTTTAATGCAAATGTTTTTAACTGTTCTTTTACTTCCTTCTGATCGTAGGAAGCTTGTTTTAGGCCCAGTTCGCAGCTGCTGCTTAAACCTTCCTCAAAAGAAATAGGTTCAGATTTTATATTGCTACAGATGCTTGCTGGCTGAGGCCAACTAAGCCTTTTAGTGGTTTCCATAGTAACTGTCAGTTGCTTTTGATCAGATGGGACTTCTGTGTTTGGATTAGGGGGAGGAGGAGGAGGGTGCACTAACGCTTTATTCTGGAGAGTTTGTGAGGCACTAGCAATGTCATCACCTTCCTTAATTTGAACATGAGGGGAAAAAACACTTCCTAGCCTCAGCTGGTGAGCTGCTGCAGAAATATTGACCTCTCCCAAACCCTTCTGTTCCAGGTGCCTACTGAAAGCAAATGCATTGCAGCCAGATGGCACTTTTGAAGTAGTTTGCAACAAAGCTGCCGTAGGAATGGGGCCTCTTGCAGCCATGGACATTTGGTAAAAATGCTGTCTCTGTGAGGTACTAGCTTCTGCATGAAAACTGCCATTTTTGTCAATGTGAAATAAGTTCTGCTGGAAACTGCACGAAGGCAGTGGCCTCTTCTGCTGCTTGATCTCTGGACTGTGAGCAATTCTGTTCTGAACAGCATGTTTGCTCAGCCACTCTTGTTTAAATGGCTGACCATGCCCTAGTTGATTCGTATTGGAACCGATTACACAAGGAGCCACTTTAACATCTGTGTCCACTGATAGCTTTCCAAGCTCACATTTCATTTGAGTGTGCTCCCCCACAGTCCTGGCCATCCGCTTCTTTGGATGGTTGTCACGCTTTCTGATTTGCAGTGGGGCTAGGCCGCCTGCTGTAAATCCTTTACCATCTGGATTGGGTGAGCTGGAAGGATTTTCAACCAGACTTCTCTCAGATGCTGATGTTTTACACACTGAGGTAGTTTGCAAAGGCAAGGGGAGCCTGTTAATCTCTAGTTTGGCTCCGGATCTGGGCTGTGGCAGCACCTTTTCCAAAGGCAGGTTGCCTTGCAGTAACTGTGTCACTAGAGGATTGTTGGCCTCAACTGATGACAAACGACAGCTAGAGCTTCCAGCACTTGTAACTCTTTTTAGGGTTTCTGTTGTCAATGACAAAGAGTCCTCCATAGAGTCTGTAACAGATGTCTTGGAGGTCTGTGTCAGCTGTGCACTCGGGGCTATTTCTGCAGTCTGGCGAGGCATTTCAGATCCTGTAAAATCTTCAGTGTCCATCCTAAAGCATTTGTCAGATTCGGTAGTTTCTGATTTAACAGGAACAGTGATGCTAGTCATAAGACTCCTTGACTGCAACTCTGACATCTGCGTGTAACTTGAAGGCTCAGTTTTGACATTTTTTAAACAGTTTTGCTCTGTATATTCTTTATGCTTATTTGGGTTAAGATGGCTGACCACTGGCTGGTCTGTGTGCATTGCCTCTTCATCATGCCAGCATATTCTGTTATTAGTGTTATACTGATTGACACAGGCAGCATCTGCTTCACTTTTAAAGGCTGAAGGACCTCGTAACTGCTCTACAAAACCTTGACTGGGGGCAACAACCTCAATTAATTTATCTTGAGGAGTAAGAGGCACTTCTTGAAGACTTGTACAAGCTGTCTGCAAGGTTTTTCCCTCTTGTTTTGCTGTAACAGTTATGAAGCTGGAACTGTGCTCAAGGCTTTCATTACTGACTATTTCAGGCCTGCTTATTACAGACACCTGAGGACACGCTATATTTTGTAAGGCAGTTTCTGCCCTCACAAGTCTGCTCTGCAGATCTATGCTGTTTTCTGCATTTTCAATGGAAGCAGCCAGCGACAAACTGGAATTTAATGTAGTAGTGTGGTCAACAATGACTTTACAAGGTATAGACCTGTTCACGGCTGTTTGTGTAAAGCTCACTGGCTGAGATTTACTGGACAGATCTGTTCGGTTTCGTGGTCCAGAACTTTTTTCCAAGTTGTCAGCACTTAATTTAGCAGTGTTGTCGTAAGAACTTACTGTCACCATATTACCAGTAAACATTGAAATTGGTGGCCTTGCAACAGAATCTACTACTGTAGCCGCATCACTGCAGCTTAAAGCTGCTCTAACAGTAGTGTTAATGGATACAGTACTTTGCTCACTGCATCCAGTTATGGCTATCTTATCAGAAGAAAATCTAGTAGTAGTCCCCACTGGGGGAATCAGTACAGAACTACCTGGGAGATGATTTGGCAAATTACTTGCAATGGACGAAGTTGGCACAGTGGTATATTGACTGGAGACTGCATTATTTGCGCTGCTACTTGATACTGGCAACCTTTTCTCATCAATTGAATTTGATAAGACTGTACTGTCTATTGAGGCTGGAACAATAGTGTTATCAATACATTTTGGTACAATGGCAATGCATGGAGTATCGACCCCTTGGGTGGATTTCAGCATGTTTACATTACAAGCCGAAATTGTTGTGTTTGTACTGTCAACAGACATTAAAACAGAAGATTTATCAATAGAACTTGCAAAGGGAAGTTCTTGAATTGCTCCCGACATAGCAGTGCTGCAAACAGACACAGGGACTGAATTTTTACTATAAAGCACTGGCACATTGTTATTTTCAGTGGAGGTAGATGAGATAATTTTCTCACACAATTGTGGCATAGGTATGTTTTCATCAGAACTGTGAACGGATATGTCCGTAGCAGTTTCTGGCAATGCAGCTGTGTTAAGTGACTGCTGCAGTAAAGTGTTAGTCTCACGGAGGTGAGCAGACTTGTTACTAGGAGACCTGCAGTTAGGATTAACGATAATGACACCAGTAGAAACTTCAATCTTTGTGTCAGGTGTCGTCGAGGTGTCTATGGACGAAGGACCTTCCTTTGAACTGAGCTGTGACTTTGCTTCTTTACTGGTCTGAAGTAAGTGGGCTCTGGCTTGATGCTTAGCAAATAGTTTGGCCTTTGTTTGCTCCTTGATGTGTGCCAATGTTCTTGTCTTCCCACCTTCGCAGGGACTCCCCATTGCTCCAGAGACTATGCTTGCAGCTGCTGCCACAGCAGCTGCAGCTGCAGCCTCTCTCTGGGCTCTAGCTTGCTGAGCTCTTGCCTTGATATCTGCAAGAGTTCTAGCCCCAGTGTTCCTCCCGCTGCTGACTGATGTACTTGGGGAAACCCTAGGTTCTGGTTTTGAAACAGGCTGACTCTTGATAATAAAAGGTGGCCCAATTTTTGAAAGCTGAATCTAAAAAGAAGAAGAAAACAAAACAATGTTAATAGGATATCATACATATTAAATTTCTCTGCTATCTTCTAAACGGTTCAGAGCATGATAGCAAATTAGAGGTCACACTAGATGAATCAGAATTACCATGTAGTGTATTTACACAGAAAAATGCTAAAAGTTAACAATATGTTCATTTTACTACTTTGTCATTCTCCAACAGAAGTAATGAGTACTTGAATTTGCCTCCATAGACCTACCTTTTTGTTGAGAAGGAAAGTTGATTGAATGTGATAAAATACAATGGTTATCTGATATAATTCATCACACCTTCCTAATCTCCACTGTATCTAGTTGGAGATCAACCTGTCAGGTGAAATGGGACTGGAAAAGGGCTTCCTAGTTAACACCTACTGCAAATGTTTGAAAAATAATCATAGTGGTTTTGCTCCTCATTCCAAGGCATTCAGGCCTCTGTAACCACTTAATCTTTCCCTCGTTACACCAAATATTTATTGTAATATCAAATGCAACTAAAAAACCTTTCCTCCAGCTAGGAGGAGTCTGAAATTCCTCTGAGTCTGTAATTCATACCATACCAAGGATCAATCCCTGACTGAGACTTAAAAGGGGTGAATCACAAAAATGTTTTTTTCCGTCCCTAGCACCCTAATTTTAGGGCACCCACTGTAGTATCTTTCTGGTGCATCACCTGCTCACTACTGTGTATCGAGAACTAAGACCCCAATCCTGCAAATATTTATACAGTGTTTAATGTATATACATGAATGATCTCACTGAAATCAATGGGATGGCTCATATTATACGTAAAGATAAGCACGTGCACGGGTGTTTGCAGGATTGGGGTGTAAGAGACATGAAGTCACATCCAAAACAAGCTCCAACAACAATTAGTGGAATTCACTTCTATTAAACACATCAAGCCAGGCAGAAGAGTATTTTAACCTCTTAAAATGGACACATTTTTCAGCTGTCCAGGTTAATGGAGCCTCAGTGATCAGTGAGGTGACTTTCTTTTGGAGAGTAGCAGAGTGATGAGCTATGTAACATTTACAGGAAAAATAGCCATGTGATAAATGTGAGTTAAGGGAAGTCAAAGCTACAAAAGAGCCCTTATGATTTGGGACATTGGCAGGGTCATTTTTACAAGGAAAGGTAGCCGTTATCAATGGCACCACCTTACAAAGCTAAATACTGATTAAATAAAGATATGATTAACATATGATTTTCCAAAATAAATTTTAGAAATGCCTGCTGCTGTTTCAGTATCTTCCTTCAATGTCTCTGGGGCTCTCTATTGGTAGGAGCTGCCATTTTCCCAGCAGGGGACCAATCTGATGATGCAGTGTGGGATTGAAAGAATCTGGTTTTCTATTAGGAAGCAGTGTAACTCAAAGTTCCAGTCCTGTAGTAATATGCATTTTATATATCTCCACAGTTCAGCACAGACAGTGTCAGCATAACTTTCCCCACACAGCTCTGCAAATGGGCCTCAACCCTGACCTTGAGGGAAAGAGCAAGTCATTCTACATGCCAATTCAATTCTTGGCCTGTCTGCCGACTCTGCCAATTAGTACTAGTTATGGTGGTGGTTTTGTAATGTGGAAACTTCTCATCTGGGAAATGGAATGAGATCAAACTAATTTCACATATACCAATGAATACCCAGCAGATAGTGACCAAAAATCAACACTACTGATTTCATCTGGGTTTGAACTAGCAACCTACAGACAAAAGGTTTCATCATCTAGAACTAATCTCTTAAATAATTCTGTTCCTCCTCTAATTTTTTTAAAAAATCAGTTACTTGAATAGTTGAGTTAATAACACTTACATTAACACATTTCTTCAAATACACTGCTACTTTGAAACACTTTGCTTTCCAGCTCAAAAGCAGATTTTTTTCAATTCTACTTCGCAACATCAAGATTGATAAAATGGTAACTATTGTCTGATTGTTAATTTTTTAAATTATAATTATGAAACCTTTTTCTCCCTGATCTACTTTTCTTTGTAATTAGATAGTGATTAGAATTCCATATATGAGGCTGGAGTCTTTCAAAAAAGACATGAGTACCACTAAAGTTAGAGTGGGCTAGCTTCCAACTGTATTCTTGCTTACCAATTACTGTTAGCTGCTCCATGCTGTAGTACTAGTGATTGAAACATTTACTGTATTTGCCCTCCTGGACAGATTAGCAATGTTCAATTACTATCGCAGTTACAAATAAATAGAAAAAAGGGACAGCTCTGAATAATTGGGAACTCACCCTGCACAGCCAGTAGGTTGAGTTAAGTAGACTGGGCCTAACTTTTGGCCAACATCATCATGTACAAAACTAAGATGGACAAGACATCACGAAACAGACTAAATAAATCTATTGTCCTCACATGTTAAAAAGAACTTTCCAAACTGAGCTAACTTTTTAAAAAAGACAAATGTGTTCAAAGCAATTTATCTAGCCAGTAATTTGCTGCCAGTAAAGGTATTTGCATTCTCATAAAGACTTTCTGCCTCATAGCTAAGGTTCTGCCTCCTAACGGTACAGGGAAATCTTGTACTTAAGCCATCATGTGTACCAGTCTTGCAAAGAGATCTGCAAGCACAGGCTGTTACTCCATATAGAGCCTCTCTGGCTTCAATCTGGGTCCCGTTGCAGAACTGAGGAATTGACCAGTTGTAACAAAAATGATTCTGATGTAACAAAGAAAAACAGACAGAGAGCAAGCCCTTGCTTAATCTTGAATACTGTAGACTGGGGAATTAGCAAATATACTAAGAAACAATGCAAAAGTCCATGGATTTATTTTTAAGTCATATATATTTGGATTGTTTGCCCTCACATGAAAGTACTTTTGCAACAAAAGTGAGATAATTCAAACTGTGCAACACAGAAAGAGAGGTATTGGAAATTGCTTATCTTTCTCTCCCTATACCAAATATTTAAGAGTAACAAACAAATCCAGAGGCAATCAGCAGATAATTAATCTTTAGCCTTCTGACTCAGTAGGCTTTTACTACCACTCTACCTTGAGGGGTGGGACTCGGGGCTCTTCTCTGGGTGGCTGCTCTTTCTCAGATGGACTCATCAACGGAGCATTACGATTAGACTGATCGTCTTCTATTCTAGCTCTCTTCTCTTTACAGATTCCAAAACTGTGCTGCTCTGCAGTCTTCCTCTTCGGGATCTCTGCATCTCTATTTTCAATTCTTACTTCAGATGATTTTGTGGGTTCTAATAACTTAGACGAATGGGAACTCTCCAGCCGGATCTGTACACTGCTTTGTTGTTTGTGTGACTTACTTCTGCACACTTCTGAGAATGAAGTCTTTTCTAGAGATGAGGTATATACTTTATCATGTGGTTTAACTGGAAGGAGTTCGGTGCTTTTGCCCACTGTCCCTTCTGATACGACAGCAATCTCTAATGGCGAGAGCACACCTTTCTTTTCCGCTCTTTGCTGAACATGATGATTTTTAATTTTGATCACTTCTGGAGAAGAAAGTTCTGAAATGGAAGCAATGTAAGATTTCTCAATTTCAGTATGTGATCTGCACGATTGATGAGTAAGATTTTTGCTTTGGGGCTCTTCCAATATTGAACTTTCAGGTATATTCGATAGTGGACCCATTTTCATAGTTTCAGTTGTACTCTGAATCAGTTTTTCTTGCACAATAAGATTTTCCTCTTGAGATGCCTTAGGAATGGTTGAAGTTTCTTCTTTTAAAGGGGAGAGGGATTCTTCAGATAAACATGGTGATTTCCTTTGTTGCAGAATAAGTCTTTCACTCTGTGGGGAATTAGAAATTGGAGAGGTTTCCGACAGAAAAGGTAAACTGGTTGCCATAGATGTTTCAGAAGCTAGAAGTACAGAAGACACAGAAGAGGTTTCTGAGGTTAATGGTAAATCAGACATTGGAGAGGTTTCTGATGTTAAAGGTAAATTAGAAGCTGGTGATGCCTCTGATGTCAAAGGTAAGTTTGATGTCAGAGATACTTCTGAGGTTACAGGTGAAGTGGACACTGGAGATATTTCTGACATTAAAGGTGTGTGCAGGCTTTCTTCAATGGTCTTTTGCTGACTATCAGATTCAATATTTTCACTGCTGGCTGCCTCAGATGAACAAGCTGTTTCATGAGATGCTGGAGTACAGGGTTCCTCTGAAGTGGACTGTGTGTCACCTCCTGGAGAGGCAATACCGATACAAGGTCCCTCTGGGCTTTCAGAGGAAAAGGAAGTTTCAGAAATACAAGCGTTTTCAGATAACTGTTCGTCAGGGTCACTCTGTAGCTCCATATCAACAGCAATGCCTCCATCAGTGAACAATGAGCCTTCTAGAGCAGAGTTTTGTGTTTCTGGAGCACTTAGCTCTTTTGTAGACTCAGAATCCCTCTCTGCTGTATCACTGACAGAGTTTGTTGATGAAGCAGATTGTGCAGGTGATAAGCAATCCTCCAGCTGATCAATCACAACTGACATGTCTTCCTGAGGACATTCTGATTTCAACTCCACTTTAATTTCAATGTGAGACAAAGTATCAATTACATCATTCATCACAACACAGGATGCTGAGTTGTCTGCAAGTGGCACTGCTTCTACTTCTTCATTAGTACCAGCTGGGCTTACTGGCTCCTCAGAAAACTCATTTTCTGTTTTATGGTTCTCCTCTTGGCATTCACAGATACTTGTCTCAACCTCCTCAGCAATCTCTTCCTGAATTACAGATTCGTCAGGTACCAATATATCCTCTGAATCTGATTCCCCTATTAGATCCTTGACTGGAACCTGTTCCACATTACGAAGAGACTGACAGAAATCTCTTTCAGGAAGGGGTGGAATTTTCATGCTTTTCTCTTCATGGTCCTCAAGAGTTGTTTGTTTAGAAGGACCAGGTATACCAGAAGATCCACACAGCAAACTACTCTCATCTTCATCACTGTTCTGTCCTGAAGTGAGCTTCATAGATTCTTCTCTTGACATTCCCAACCTAAAATACAAACCACTTCAGTTAAAATGTCATGTAATCACAGACAGAAGTAAACAATGACTTGATTTTTGTCCTATGCTTTTACTGAATACATGCCTTTAAAAGGGCATTGTCATATAAAAAATAATGGAGTAGATTCAACAGAGTGATGCAATTTACACTAGCTGAGGATTTGGCTTTATATATTTAGGAAAACAAATTTCCTTACCTGTATTACTTATATTACCTTTGATTAGTAAAACTTCAGGAATTTTAAAAATGCAATTTACTTATTATTTAACCATTTGGCATTTCATTCAAATTGCACATAAAATGGAAACCATTTAGTTTCACTTTTATTTATACTCCATTTCCCTTTCTGATTTTCATATTCCAGCACAATGCTGCTGTAGTGGCACTACAAGTAGTGCAGGAGAATTGTTTAAATCCAGTGAAAACAGTTTTGGTTTGAAATTTAAAAACAGTTCAGAAAAAAATATTTCTATTAATATCACTTTCGCCTAAACTAACAGGAAAAGCTGCACTTCAGAAACCCATTCTTGCCTCAAGCTGATTAACTGTTTCTTTTCTATTTAGAAACTTCTAATCATTTCATTTTTTTTGCAATGAAGATTAAAAGAATCCCATTTCATCTTCATTTATTTTCCAATCAAGAGTCTACTACACAAAGTAAGAAAAGATCAGTGGCAAGCTCCTGTTTTTGATTCCATTCTATTTGAGATGCATATAAAGCAGCATTATTTTAAGATAATAAACTTTCAGTTTTTTAATATTTATGTCTATGCATACACAACTCCTCAGATTTCTCTATAATAAAAAAACCTTTAACATTCTTAAATAAAAAATAAATGAGGCGTTTATATGCAAAAAGTCAGTGTGGGCCCTTGGTTACACTTCCATTTCAGGATGTTTTCTTAATCCCTTTCTTACCTAAAATATTACATATTAATTTACATATAATTCTATCGCTTCAGACAAATAAAACTAAAACACAGCTAAGAGTTGCAGATATTGGTAAAAAAAATTAGAAAAGTCATTGGTTTAGGCTGAAAAATGACAACTGAATTTAGAAACAAGAGATGCTGAGAGAAAATATAAAGAGAGCATGATCCTGCACCCTCATTTCTGAACAAAGATAATGGGGCTGGAGAATACTCAGCACCTTTTGGAGCGGGCCATGGGTGACCATACCAGCAGCAATGTGACACTCCAGAGCGCTGGAGAATACACAAATGCTAGGCTGTCGTGGTAAGAGGAGTATAATGGTCTTCAGAATCACATGCCAATAACAGAAGATTGATCCCCATCCTCCATTTAATAAGACAACGTAACTGAATAAACAAGTGAGTGATGTGCAAGAACGAAGGATATCAGGAAATTAAGCATACAATGGTTTTGAATAATTTGCAGAGGGTGACAGGAAATAGGAAGGTTTCAGAGTAACAGCCGTGTTAGTCTGTATTCGCAAAAAGAAAAGGAGTACTTGTGGCACCTTAGAGACCAACCAATTCTGTAACAGCTCCAAGTATGGAATAATCGTGGAATGAATCAACATTTTTAGTAGCACACTTTAGGAATTCTGAATAGATGGCATTGTTGACTACGCAACAACAATCATGTTATAAAAATAATCAATCAATAATCAGTAACCAAAAAGAATTCTCAGTCTCTTGAATGGAGAAGCAAAGCCAGTCTCAAGAAAGGGAAGGAGGCAGTGGGGAAGGTACTGCACAACTGAAAGCCAGTAAGAGGACCTTGTTTTTAGCCTTGTTAAATATGAGGACATTCTGGAGCATTTGACATAAAATGTCTACCAATTACTTAGTAATGTAGGCAGTGGTGCTGGGGTTGCTGCCACACCCCTGGCTTGAAGTAGCAGTAACAGACACCAAATACATTCCAGGATCAGCACCCCCACTATAAAAATTGTTCCAGCACCCCTGAATATAGGAAAAATAGAATATAGAATAGAAAAATATTGTAATATAGAAAAAACATATCAGCAGAAGAATTAGGAAATGCAAGAGAAAGCTCAACATAATCAGCACAGAAATGATTCTCAAAAACAGGCATCCTAGTAATTTAAATGAAGGGGAAGAGAGACAGTGGAAATAAAAAAGAGGAGGGATTAATCCGCTGAATCTACCCCATTATTTTTAATCTGACAATGCCCTTTTAATGGCATGTATTCAGTAAAGGCATAGGGCAATACTATTTTTGATATTATGACTTAAAAGATGTTCCCATGGGCTCAGAAAACAGTGGAGGAAGAAGCTTGCAACAAAGGAAAGCCTTAAGATCACAGGGTCTAAGACAAAAGCAGCCTACATAACTGGCTGGTCTTTCCACTGTTTTAAAGATAGCAAGACACCACGACTGCAGTTGCATGGAAAGCAGGGGTCGGCACCACCATGTTGTGCGAAGGACACTTGACAAAATTACCGTAGCTAGTGATGGACATTGGGTTGTGGGGGGGAGGTTATGCCATTTAGTCATTCAATTTTTTGAAAAATTATCATGGACCTCAAAGTTTTTCCACGTACAGACATGTTGCTGACCCCTGATGGAAAGTATTAGATTGATGGTAAAGGTGTTCACTGTACTGAAACTATTTCTAATTGGCAAGTGTGGAATTATTTGGTAAAGTCGGACAGCCAGTCTTGAAATTAAAAATAGCCATCAAAGGTACATGGAGGATGATACAGTAATCCATATTAAAGGGAAATCAGTGAAACTATTTGGCATTTACTTAAGAATTTTAAATAGCATTAAAATTCAGAGAATACAGGTTGAAAGCCAGTGCCTAGAGATAACACAACCTGTTAGCATCACCACAGCCACTTTAATCTCTGAGAGTGGGACAAGAGATAGTCACTGCAGACCACTGGAGTCAGATTCATCAGGTGACAATCATGTTTTTTCTAAAAGTGCTAATAGTTAATATATCTGGAATTACACAGCATCTGGTCATGATTAAGTACATCAGTTGATCAAAGATTTACTATTTCTAAGAGAAGCAGAACGTTCATGGAGAAAACAGAAAATAAAATGGATGAATGTGAACAACAGGAAGGAGACTTTGCTATGTGTTATGTAATACACAGAGTCTGGCAAATAGATGGAAGGGCTCTTGGGTACAGTCTAAAGCTATGAATTCAAAGGGGGTTTAAACAGGGTGATCCCAAAGATTCTCAATTTATTAAAGATTAATCTCCAGGTAGATGATGCAACTTGAGAGCCAAGTAATGGAATATTTATAAGCAGTTAACTCAGCTGAGGCCATAACAAAATCACCAAACTGACTAGAAAGGAAAATTGGTCAGATCCCAAGGTGCGATCCAGTTTGCTGCCAACACACCTGAGAAATAGCTCATAAAGAATCGGAGCTATCAAGACATAGACAATCCAGGAAGTTTTTGGAAAGCGTAGGTGACAATTTCCTGGTGCAAATGCTAGAGGAGCCAACTGGGGGGGGGAGCTTTTCTTGACCTGCTGCTCACAAACCGGGAAGAATTAGTGGGGGAAGCAAAAGTGGATGGGAATCTGGGAGGCAGTGACCATGAGTTGGTTGAGTTCAGGATCCTGACCCAGGGAAGAAAGGTAAGCAGCAGGATATGGACCCTGGACTTCAGGAAAGCAGACTTCGACTCCCTCACGGAACGGATGGGTAGGATCCCCTGAGGGACTAACATGAAGGGGAAAGGAGTCCAGGAGAGCTGGCTGTATTTCAAGGAATCCCTGTTGTGGTTACAGGGACAAACCATCCCGATGAGTCGAAAGAATAGTAAATATGGCAGGCAACCAGCTTGGCTTAACAGTGAAATCCTAGCGGATCTTAAACATAAAAAAGAAGCTTACAAGAAGTGGAAGGTTGGACATATGACCAGGGAAGAGTATAAAAATATTGCTCAGGCATGTAGGAATGAAATCAGGAGGGCCAAATCGCACCTAGAGCTGCAGCTAGCGAGAGATGTCAAGAGTAACAAGAAGGGTTTCTTCAGGTATGTTGGCAACAAGAAGAAAGCCAAGGAACGTGTGGGCCCCTTAATGAATGAGGGAGGCAACCTAGTGACAGAGGATGTGGAAAAAGCTAATGTACTCAATGCTTTTTTTGCCTCTGTCTTCACGGACAAGGTCAGCTCCCAGACTGCTGCGCTGGGCATCACAACATGGGGAAGAGATGGCCAGCCCTCTGTGGAGAAAGAGGTGGTTAGGGACTATTTAGAAAAGCTGGACGTGCACAAGTCCATGGGGCCGGACGAGTTGCATCCGAGAGTGCTAAAGGAATTGGCGGCTGTGATTGCAGAGCCATTGGCCATTATCTTTGAAAACTCTTGGCGAACGGGGGAAGTCCCGGATGACTGGAAAAAGCCTAATGTAGTGCCAATCTTTAAAAAAGGGAAGAAGGAGGATCCTGGGAACTACAGGCCAGTCAGCCTCACCTCAGTCCCTGGAAAAATCATGGAGCAGGTCCTCAAAGAATCAATCCTGAAGCACTTACATGAGAGGAAAGTGATCAGGAACAGTCAGCATGGATTCACCAAGGGAAGGTCATGCCTGACTAATCTAATCGCCTTCAATGATGAGATTACTGGTTCTGTGGATGAAGGGAAAGCACTGGATGTATTGTTTCTTGACTTTCGCAAAGCTTTTGACACGGTCTCCCACAGTATTCTTGCCAGCAAGTTAAAGAAGTATGGGCTGGATGAATGCACTATAAGGTGGGTAGAAAGTTGGCTAGATTGTCGGGCTCAACGGGTAGTGATCAATGGCTCCATGTCTAGTTGGCAGCCGGTGTCAAGTGGAGTGCCCCAGGGGTCGGTTCTGGGGCCGGTTTTGTTCATTATCTCCATAAATGATCTGGAGGATGGTGTGGATTGCACTCTCAGCAAATTTACGGATGATACTAAACTGGGAGGAGTGGTAGATATGCTGGAGGGCAGGGATAGGATACAGAGGGACCTAGACAAATTGGAGGATTGTCCAATTGTCCAAAAGAAATCTGATGAGGTTCAATAAGGATAAGTGCAGGGTCCTGCACTTAGGACGGAAGAACCCAATGCACAGCTACAGACTAGGGACTGAATGGCTAGGCAGCAGTTCTGCAGAAAAGGACCTAGGGGTGACAGTGGACGAGAAGCTGGATATGAGTCAGCAGTGTGCCCTTGTTGCCAAGAAGGCCAAGGGCATTTTGGGATGTATAAGTAGGGGCATAGCGAGCAGATCGAGGGACGTGATCGTCCCCCTCTATTCGACATTGGTGAGGCCTCATCTGGAGTACTGTGTCCAGTTTGGGGCCCCACACTACAAGAAGGATGTGGATAAATTGGAGAGAGTCCAGCGAAGGGCAACAAAAATGATTAGGGGTCTGGAACACATGACTTATGAGGAGAGGCTAAGGGAACTGGGATTGTTTAGTCTGCAGAAGAGAAGAATGAGGGGGGATTTGATAGCTGCTTTCAACTACCTGAGAGGTGGTTCCAGAGAGGATGGTTCTAGACTATTCTCAGTGGTGGAAGAGGACAGGACAAGGAGTAATGGTCTCAAGTTGCAGTGGGGGAGGTTTAGGTTGGATATTAGGAAAAACTTTTTCACTAGGAGGGTGGTGAAACACTGGAATGCGTTACCTAGGGAGGTGGTAGAATCTTCTTCCTTAGAAGTTTTTAAGGTCAGGTTTGACAAAGCCCTGGCTGGGATGATTTAATTGGGGATTGGTCCTGCTTTGAGCAGGGGATTGGACTAGATGACCTCCAGAGGTCCCTTCCAACCCTGATATTCTATGATTCTATGATTCTAAGAGCTTCCACTTCAATGGAATGAAAGTATTTGAAGGCACTCAATCCAAACCATATTCAAAACAAGTTTAAAAAACCCAAGTCATAACAAGGTAGTAAGCAGCAAGTAGACTGAACTCGAGTAAAGATGTAGCCAGACAAAAAGTAGTCCACCAAGACAACAACACTTGAGACAAGTCAAGAAGTAGAGAGACCTAGAGGGGTGAAACAGCTGGTGCCCGCAGATTAGCCAGATAAGAAACATGCACATGAAACAGAACAGGTGGAGAAAAACAGGTTCAGTCTAATGGTCAGAAGAAATTGTGAGTATGACAACACCCGGTATTCCTAGCTGGATGTCAAAAACCTACCTTCAGTACTGCCATGTGTCACTGTAATTGCAGACTGAACCTTATCTGTTGGCCTTGGTACCCAACTTTCAGCTAGCAAGGCAGGACTGCTAGTTCCTTTTAACATAATTAATACTACCCCCCATGGACATGTTGCTCATCAGTGCATTTGGAACACTGTCCTTTAAAATAAGCTAATAATTTTGCTTCGTTTGTGCTTAAGCTTCTAATTACAGCAGAAAGTCCCAAGGCAACCTTTCAAAACAGCTCTCCTCTTAGAGCAGAGTTCTGTAACTCTGACTTGTATATTAACATGCATAATTAAAGGCCACAGACTCCATAAACAAATGGCTAGCTTTACATATATTTAAATAAAGAGGTTTACATCTGGACTATATCCTGGTCTCCAGGCTTTCAAGGAAAATGCTTTGCCACTTGATCAAAAAGAGCAGTTCTGTTACACTAAGGCATCACAGTATGTTAACAAATAAAATGATAATGCTCATGTTGTGAGGAAGCTGCTAGCAAGGAAATGTAAAGTTAAACTTGAAATTCAGTCTTTTAATCTGCTGCCTTGTTTCACCTAAATACTGAATTGGTGTGAAATCGTGCAAGGTAGCACCTATCTTATAATGGCCAGGCACAACGCTTTAGTTCCTGATTTTATGTATATGTAGGTTTTGGTCTCTGAATGTCCTTGACTGCTTAAGTAAACAAAAGCGGTTTTAAAATATAAACAATCCCACACATTATAATGGCTCCTTTGGGCCTTTTCTGTCTATTAAACCCATATATTATCCACACAAATTTTACATAGGATGCATTTTCTAAGTTATAAACTGAAGCCACTTTAAAGTTACAAGTGCACAAAAAATTACATAAAAAAAACAAAAAACTCAACATAATTCTATATTTTAACATCTACATAAGTCAAAGAGCACTGGACTGACTTTTTAGAAGCTATTTAAAAGGACATGCTCAGGTTTAAAAAACATTAACAAATTTCCTTACCTATATTAGATTTTTAAAACAGAAAGAATTTAAGGGCTGTAAACAGCTGCTGTAAACTGGGATAGCTATACTGACATCAGAGCTATTCTGACTTACACCAGCTGAGCGTTTGGTCCGATACATCTAATTCATTTTACTTCTCTTCTGATATTTGTTTTGTTTTCGTACCTCATATCAGGAAATAAAATTAGACTACTCAGTTTCAGTTTTGTAAACTTATTCTATAGTCAATTTCACCTACCTATTGTGTGCACTAGCACAATGCTGGAATATCTGGGTCAGAAACACCTTAGGAGACTTATTTTTTTAAGCTGACTTTTTAAAAATGTCATAGAAACATCTCTGTTGGTCTTTGGTTTTGTAAAAGCTTTGTTTATAATTTCAGGCAAAAACTGGCTTATTACAATACTTTTAAAATAAAAATTATTCCCATGTTCAGACGCTATGTCTTAAATTCTGCACAGAATGAATGTTTGTGGATGAGTTCTGAACCCCATAAAATGCATTTTTAATGTAAACGCTGCCATGCCACTATAATTGTACCCACACTTTCTTATATTGGGGAACTACTGCCTTTGATAACTGGTTTATTAAGTTTTACAACATATATGACTGTACTATGTGAAGCACAGAACAATATTTTCATTTCCTTCTAAAAGGAAATGAAACAAAATGGTTTTTGGTCCAATACTTACTTTTCACCATAAAACCTTTCAAAGAACCTTTCCTTCCAAGGTTCTGTTTTCTTTTCCTTTTCAATCTCTTGTCTGATGCGCAACTGCATTTCTGGAGTAAATTCTCCTAAAAAACAAATACTAACATATTGAATAAAAGTTGTCAAGGTTTACTCTAATATGGGACCATTATATATTGTATGAAGATACACAGATATACTGTTCTTTCTTATAGCCATCTGAACAATAATTCAATGCAAAACAAAGGTGAGTGTGACCTGCAAGATTGCAATTAGCATATAACTTTGGTATTTCCAAAGTATGTTGGTGGGATTTAGTCACATGCATTTATGTTTCCAAAGCTGACAGTGATGGAAATGCCTATTTAGTTATTTTTAAACTGCTCAAATAAGCGGCCATAGCAAACTATAAAATTATTAACTGAAAAGAGATTCTCTAGAATAAATTCAAAACTGAATCAGCAATTAGTGTTGCTGAATTTCTGCTGTACTGCATTTTCCATTCTAAAAGTATTTCTCAATATACATCTTTTTTTATTTTGGCTAAGAAAAAAAGGCATCCTTCATAAAAATTAATATTTGGTAAATATTTGGAACAAGTAGAGAGTTACCTTCTGCCAATCGTTGTTTCCACCCTTGTGCTGCATATGCAAAGAATTCATTATTTAGAGCGGAACTACTGAGGCGCAAAACTCCATCACTTCCCATCTAGAAAATAAGCCGATGGTAGCAGAAGACACTGTCAGAAATAGCTTCAACTAAGATTACATAAGAATAGAGTTCCAATTAAGGGGAATGGGAAGGGATAGGAAGTGGGAATAACAAAGGAAATCAACTACTAGTATTAAAACAGCATTTTCAGTATAGTCATTACTGTAAATTCAAGTGGCCTAATCCAGCATCTATGTGCCTACTTCATAAATCATGAGTATTCCTGATGATCACTCAATTTACAACTGATTGATGTGGTTTAATCACAGCCATCTACCTTGGGCCTAATATGCCTAGAATTGTTGTACACAATCAAAAATCCAGATCATTATTGTTCTTGTGCATCTTCCTGGAATACAGTACAGAAACAAACTAATTAAATGTAACAAAGGCAGTAACTTTATCATATTTATCTGTGCTGAAGAAACCTAGTTCTCAGGACATCTAATATACCCTACTTGCTGACAGCAGGGTGGAGAAAAACAATTTTCCTTAACAAAAACATAAAAAGAAGGGAAAAAAACTAGTATAACATTATCAATAAAAACAAAAGCAGCAAAAACCCTGTAAATGTTATTTTATAGGCATCAAAAGGGTGAAAATGATGGGTGTGCTAAAATAGTAATGATTTTTACTTTCTACATATGTAAAACAGAGTCATTATGAAAATATTATTTGATCTACCTCATCTGCAATAAGTGATTAAAACAATTTAGTATTGAGTCTCTTTTTATGGCATACTGGACACATTTTCTTTTTAATTTCATGGGTGCATGTTGAAATACGGTAGCTAATAATTTATTAGCTAGGAAAATCAATAAATAAAATGCATTACAATAAATAAAATGTGTAACATCACATCTATAATAATTTTCCTGTAACAGCAACTACAACAAAGATAAAAACACCAGACAGAAAGGGCTTTAGTAGGAGCCAATTTGTTCAGGTCAAAAGGTACCTCGTGCTCAATACAGTTCATTATACACATCCTTTCAGGTTGCTAAGAGATAAACGTTTGATTGCTTTCTCTGTCATCTGCTAATGCAAAGCATCACAATTCTCAGCATGCTAGCACACTAATTTTAACTATGAACATAACTCCAACTGCCCTCCTCCATCCCAAATCTGGAAATAGAGAAGGAAGCAGATGTCACAGCCACATTTAATAATATTTAACCATATCTACCTTGTTATTTTCCTGATTTACATTTCCTGCTCTCACTCTCCGGCATAGTTTTACCAATTTAATCATTTCACAGCTTATGACCTAACCCATAATACTCTGTTTTATGAACTAAAGAACATGTTTTAAAATGCAAAGTAGTGAAAACAGATAGACTGATCAAGGTGGAGTCTGGGAGCTGGGTGCCTCAGTCCTGCAGGGAAAACTATAAAGGACCCCCACTGACTTCAGTGTGGCTCAGTGAGGACACATGTGTCTGTCTGGGTGGTTCTCCTTGCAGGGTTGGCGCCTTAAGCTGCTTCTCTTTTTTGTCTGAACACAGCAATGGCATTTCCCTGCAAAGTCAATACAACAGAAGCAGTTGCTGGCAAGTAACATGCTACTTCCTTTCCTGCTCCAAAGCTTAATGTACTGTCGCTGCAGAGCTTCTACACCCCACACACGTAAAGGGACCAAGGCTGAGTCAAGCATTACTTTGATCAGCTCAAGGGTCTAGCGTGAACCAAAGTGGATATTCCAAAGAGAGAAGATGATCTACATCCAAGAAAGAGGAACTGATAAAGAAGGTGAGAATTTAGTTTCTATATACTCCTACAGAGATACATTTAGATGACCAAATATATGGTGTACAAATTCTTTGGGTAAAGATGCAAGGAATGAAAAACAAAGCAGAAATTACTGTGGACACCACTTAGAGATCACGAGAACAGGACACAAAACAAAAAATTCTAGACTAGTTTCTTAGGCTCTAGTGCCCACGGGAGATTTTAACAAACATCTGTTGGGTAAAAAAAATATAACAGTAAGACATTAAACAAACAGTTCCTAAATTACACAGAAAACAATTTAATGATCCAGAAAGTGAAACCACTCCAACTAGAGGAGAAATTGCCCATGATCCATTATTTTTAACTAATCTGAAGGAACTGTTTGAGAATGAAAGAACAATAGGAAAGCACTGAATCAGTGACCACTATCTAGACTCACTTTATTAAGGAATGGAATGACATAATGCAGAAGTAACAGATTTCAGGTAAGCCAATTTTGGGGGTTTGAGAAATCTACTAAAGTGCAATATGATTAAGCGCTATAGTCCACCGCTGTGGTTAAAGGCTGTAGAATCCTAAGAGACAGCAAGTCAGATCCTGAGCTGGTGTTAATCAGCATAGCTCCACTGTGGAGTTACACCGATTCACATCAACTGAGGATATGGCCCAAAATAATTAAGGCACAGCAGTCAAAATTTCCTTTGAAAAAAGAATACAAGAAATAAGAATTGGCCAGATACTGTGACTTTATAAAATACATTCAAAAGTTTGAGGTTAAAGAAAATCTGTACTGAGAACAGAAAAGGAAGAACGGACTCAATCAGTGAAAGCTTTAAAGGAAAAAGGAGGATGTCAGAAAAGCAAAGTGAGTTAATGATAACCAAAGAGGTTACAGTGAATAAGAGAGGCTAAACTAAGAAGTAGTAAAAATAGCTGACATGTTAAACTCCTTTTTATCTATATTCAAGAAGAAAAATACAGAAGTCTGAAAACTTTAAAAAAAGAAGCAAGATCTTGTAGAACTAGCTATTGAAAAAGAACAGATAATGGAATACTTGAAAAATTCGAACATACAGTGTGCAAATCATCTGATCTAATGCCACAAAACCTATAGCATAAAGGAAATGCGTTAAACAAGTTTACTGCACCCAGAAACTAAAGAAAAATTATATACAAAGATTTCATAGTTTTCATATAGCTCAAGGCCAGAGGGGATCATTAGAAAATCTTCTAGTCTGACCTTTGTGTAATCACAAGCCATTAAATTTCACCTACAATCCCATGTTGAACCAGTAAATTGGGTTAGACTAAAGCATTTCAGTCCTCAGAGACTAAACTGCTGCATGCCACAGGCAGAAAACAGGGGAGACCAAGATGCCACCAATGCCTGATGTCCCTGGAATGGCAGGGAATTGATAAGAGACGCTCAGGTGTTCCTAGCAGGTGATCTCTACTCCATACCACAGAGAAAGGCAAAAACTCCCAAGATCCTTGCCAATCTGACCTGCAGGAAAATTCCTTCCTGACCACAAATCTGGCGATCAGCTATGCCCTGAGCATATGAGCAAGATATACCAGCCAACCATTTCAGAAAGAGGATTCTTCATATCATCTCAAACACTGGTCCACCCAGTCTGGGGTCCTACCTCCAACTGTGGCCATTCTTGATAATTCAGAGGAAGGCAAAAAGAAAAGAAAAAAAAACACAAAAACCCTCAACCACCATACACATCAAAATGCAGTCGGCCAATTGTTCATCCGCGGGAAAAAATATTCTTCCTGACCCCAGCCGCCAGCCAGCTAAAGCTCTGAAGCATGAGATTTATTTATAGTGATTGTCTTAATGCAGATCTGAAAATGGCATGAGCCTGATGAGAGCAATACATACCTTCCTATTCTCTCCATGGACTATGAAGCAAGAGAATAAACAGGACGCACAGACTCTAAGGCTAGGAGGAAACATCACAACCACCCAACCTGACCCTTGTGCACACAGGCCATAGATTTGTTTCCCTAGAAGCTGGATTAAAACAATCATTTAAAAAGATATATAAACTTGTCTTAAAGACTCTTAAAGCTGGTGAGTCCACCACCTGTCCTGGTAAGCTGTTCCAATGTTTAATACCCTCAATATTAGGAAACTGCATCTTATTTTAAGGTTGAAATTCTAACTTCTAACCATTGAATCTAATTATGCTGAAACATTTACTTCTGGAGGAATTCTGCACCACTGCACATGAACAGAATTTATGTCCCCTGCAGACTTCTTTGCTTCCCCACAGAAAAATTACTTTCTGATGTGGAAGCAAAGTAAATCCACAAAAGTGGTCATGTAACCGTCCCCAGCAGTATGTTTCAGGTGCCCAGGGCAGCCGGCAGAGAGGTAAATCACTTTGGGACAAGGGGAAGGACTTGGGAAGACCTGGCTGATGGCTCCTACCCTGCACTGGGCAGGGCTGCTAGTCCCAGCTGTGCTGGGGACACCGGGACTTCCTCTTCCTGGGTATGGCATCCGGGGCTGTGTCAGACCCACTCCCAGATTTCTCTCCTGGCTGTAGCAAGCTCTGCAAACTCTGTCCCCCAGACTTACTGCATCTCTCGCTCCTCAGCTGCAGGGGGAGTGATCCCTATACACAGATCTGCTCTGCCATCCGCCCAACCCCTGTGCATCCAGACCCCTCATACCCAGATTCACCAAGCCTCACCCCCTTGCACCAGAACCCCCCCCAATGAGCCCCACTCCCCCAGTATCTGGACCCACCACTAAGCCCTCCCCACCCAGACCCCCCCGCCAAACTCTATCCCCCCAAACCCAGACACCGCCCACTATTGAACCCCAAACACTTTCACCTGGACCCCCTTGCAGAGTCCCATTATCACTGCACCCAGAACCTCCCAAAAGGCCCCTGGGCATCCAAATCTCTTCCTCCACCCCCACACCTGGATCCCCCACTGAGTCAACCGCACCCAGATTACCCCACACAGAATCTTCTCCCACACCCGGATCCCCCAACACTAAGCGCCTCTACACTTGGATCCTGCCTTGCTGAGCCTGCCTGCCCACATCTGGCACAGAGGGGCAGACCCGGTCCTTGTCAGGGTTGCAGCCTCACCACCTAGTCCGTGTCTCGGGGGAAGCTGCACAGTGATCTCCCACCTCTGTGCAGCCAGTGGCCTGTGCTCCCCAATGCCATGCTGGAGCCTCCACATTTATTTGACAAATAAAATTTGCACAACTTGGCAGATTTTTAAAATACTGTGCACAGAATTTTTATGTTTTTGTCACAGAATTTAATTTTTTTTTGGCGCAGAATGCCCTCAGGAGTAAACACTGGAGAAAAGTTAATGCGATACAATTTTTCCCCACAGGAAATAAAAATGATCCTGACAATTACCCTAATCTAACTTCTATATCTAGTAAGATAATGGATCATTTATTACAGGGGAAAAAATTACTATGCCTGATATCTGAACCCTGCATCTACTAAAGGCCATGGCAACACGCCCATCTGACTTCAAGGCGTGTGGGATTCAGTTTCTAGAAGGAAAATAACTACAAGCAGTAAGTAAAAAGCATTTACAAATATGTCTGTTAAGAGTTAGTCATGCTTTGACAAAAATCACAACATTAGTAAACAGTGAGCACCAGATTTCTTATATTTGTATTCTATATGACACTGTCTCACACAAAAACTTAGCTGGACAAAGTATCTACTGGAGAAAACAATCCTATACTGCCAGGGAAAAGGACTGGATGAGCACGTCAGTCATTTCTATTACTAGATGGGAACTTTTCCATAAATTTTTAGGCAGAGAATGCACATTTGCTGACATTAAAACTTTTTGCAGAAGCATATTGGTTTCAACAAAGGTTTAGCTGGGAAATATTGCCTGGTTTTGACCTTGGGAATAGAGTGCATGCCCCAGCATAGACAAGTGGCTAGGGCATTCACCTGGAATGTGGGAGAGCCAGGTCCCT
Organism: Eretmochelys imbricata; assembly: GCF_965152235.1. Lineage (NCBI taxonomy): Eukaryota > Metazoa > Chordata > Testudines > Cheloniidae > Eretmochelys > Eretmochelys imbricata. Next base: position 75,194,893 of record NC_135573.1, read on the forward strand.
GCTCTAAGTCAGGCACAGCACCCCCCTCAAAACTTAAGTTTTGGTGAAACTTTCATCACGAAAATTGAGAGAGAACAGCCAATAGCCCAGGGGGTTGGGCACTCACATGGGATGTGGGAGATGCAGGTTCAAGTCCCTGGTCTGAATCAGGAAGGGACCTGAACCTGGGCGTCCCACATTCCACTTGAGTGCCCGAATCACTGGTCTATTGCTATTCTGTGTTCCCTCTGCCACTCTGGTTTTTGGCGTTTCATTTTTAAAAAAATATAAACCCAAAAGGTCTTGGTTTCATTCCATAACAGAATGGAAATATATACCAAAACCTCAACATTTTTGTGAAACAGAATTCTTATTTTCCAACCAGCCCAAGTCGCTTTCCATCTCCATTTTTTATGAATAAGAAAGCCTACTATCAGCTATTGCTACTTTAATTAAGAGTAGTAAGGAAATGGATTCAAGGATTGCAGCAGGACAATGAAGTAGTGTCCTGCTTTCGAACACTGAACTTTCCTCCACTTCAATGGAGCAAACCAGGAACAAGGAAGAATCCAATTACTAGGAGGGGAAAAAAAAATCAGATTACTCATCCCCTCTTCTCCCTACTCTCCTCACCAATATTCTAGTTCCAAACAAAAAACTGTGTCACAAGTGACAGGAAAAAAAATTGTTTTAAATCCTCCTATCAATATAACAGCCAAGTGAATTCAGAATGAATTTTCCTATGTTCTACCAGATTTAAAAAGAGGACCGAGAGTCCTCCAGTCCCAAGGTGTTAGATCATGCATCATGCTTCTAAACCTTTGTGTGTATTGCGTATCTCAGAGGATGAATTTCTACCTGAATTGAAAAAGCATAAGAAAGAATTTACATTTCTGAAGCCAAAGGGAGTATTTACTTCCTATATCCCATCCATAGAGACAGCTAGAGCTAAATTAGAATTTGGAGAAACATGCCAATAAAGCACTTTTTAAATATACTATTAATTTTTATGGTCTTTAAGAAATGTTGTCCAACAGAGGTGCATTAATGAAGTGGAACTCCAAAGAGTTCTTGAAAGTTTTATATTTTTTCTGTCAGGGTTTGAATTCCAGTTTTGAATTCTAGTATGCAGAATGGCAGTGGTAAGTCTAAAACAAAGATCTTTTCTGAAGAATTCAAACCAGAAACTTTAAGAGTATTTTTTTTATTTAAGAAAAAAATTGTCAAACCTCAGTGATTGTTTTCATAATGCCAAACAGTAATACAAAACTTAACTGACTACGAATTTTCTACCAAGGTCTAGTTTAACTCCTTTGTTGATGGTTCACCCACTGCAGAATCTGCATGGCAATAAAATGTGGTTATGTTTTTTGCAGTTCCATTAGAATATGGAATATAGAATGTTGGCACTTCAGGAGTGACACAACAATATTCACATGGATACATTCTGCTCCACACAGCTGCTGTTACCTGAGAAGGCACTGAATTGGCCAATCCATTATTTCTTTCTCCTATTTATAAAACTATTAATAATTATTTCTACATAGCTGCTGTGTAGTACCACATATATTTCTTAAATACAAAATTATATGTCCGAGCACAATTAACTCAGAAAGTAATACATTGTATGATCTGACAATAGTATCTCACATTACTAAAAAAGGCCACACAGCTTTAAAAGTGAAGGCTCCTCTAAATTAAATGCATTATGTCACATAATTATACACTTGTTACGAACCACTATTCAACTCCTTTTGTGCCTTTATTTTTGTCTTGGGGGAAAAACAGGCCTTGAATTCCCGAAAGGTATTTAAAAGGAATTACATACAAAAGGACAAGGGGCTGTAAGAAAATACATCTTGTCATCGCTATTTATTGAGGTGTAACATTGGTTTTGAAAGCACTTAATACTGACAAGAAGCAAGCAGTTTTAGGTTGCAATACAAACTCCAAATTTTTAAAAGAAAATTAATTATATATTATATTACTTTACAAGTAAAGGTCTCTGTGAGGACAGCCACAATTTTTGTAACTATGTAGGAATATAAAATACTCTACCATGAGACTGTGGAAAAGGGCATTTTGGATAACATCTGGTTGGAAAAATGGAGAAACTTTTTGCAAAATTTTTCATGAAAAAAGTGTCTCTTTTTCCTACCAAAATTATTAAATTCAGTATTTTTCAACCAAATATAGGTGAAAGGGAAATCAGGGTTTACCAACATATTTATATATACCCACAATATGCAATGACACCTTTTAGCATTTAAGTGGAAAATATGATGCGGAGAGAATTAACCAGTGGCTCTGCACTATTGCTGCCATTTCCTGTGCCTTAAAGTCCAACTTAAAAAGCAGGCCTCTAGAGTCACTCTACTACCACTCTCAAATTGGGCACCAGCTCTTAAAGACCACCATTCTGCACAGCAACAGAATTGTGGATGCTCAGAAACACACTTTTTTAAACTGCAAAAATGCTTACCATCATACAGGCTACCAGCTACAATGGTTGTACTTGTTCCTAACAATGGCACCGGTCCATTACTAGATGGAAATGGTAGAATTATCAATAATAATGCAGAAAAGGCAAAGTGTTGAATATACATTTCTGTGTATTTCTGTTCAGTATTTGAGAAAAAGCAGATGATGCAGTCATATCATATAATACTCTCGCCATTCCACTGGTATCTCAGGAGGATGTTAAACAGCAGCTACTCAAGTTAGACATTTTTAAATCAGCATGTCCAGAAAACTTACACCCAAGTGTTTTATAAGAGCTGGCAAAGTTGCTCACTGGACTGTTAATGCTGATTTTCAGTAAGTCTTGGAATACCAAGGAAGTTCCACAAAACTCGAAGAAAGCAAATGTTGTGCCAATATTTAAAAAGGTTAAATTGGACAACCTAGGTAATTATGTACCTGTCAGTCTGACATCGATCCTGAGCAAAATAATGGAGTGACTGATACAGAACTCAATTAACAAAGAATTAAAGGAGGGTAATATAATTAATCCCAACCAACATGCGTTTATGGAAAATAGATCCTATCAAACCTCTTTTTGATGAGATTGTATGTTTGGTTGATAAAGATAATAGTATAGATATAATATGCTACCAGGTGACATTTTGATTTAAAAACTAGAAAAATATAAAATTAAGATGGCATGTATTAAATGGATTAGAAACTGGCTAACTGAAGGTCTCAAAATGTAGTTGCAAATGGCGATTCATCATTGAACAGGTGTGGTTCTAGTGTGGTCCCACAGTTATCAGTTCTTGGCCCTACATTATTTAACATTTTTACTACTATGGAAGAAAATATAAAATCATCGCTGATAAAGTTTGCAGATGACAGAAAAATTGAGAGAGTAATAAATAAAGAAGAGAACAGGTCACTGATACAGAGCGATCTGGATCGCTTGGTAAGCTGGGCGCAAGCAAAATATATATGCATTTGAATACAGCTTAATGTAATGTATACATCTAGGAACAAAAAACGTAGGCCATACTTACATGATGGGGGACTCTGAAAAAGATTTGGGGTCACAGTGGATAATCAGCTGTACATGAGCTCCCAGTATGATGCTGTGGCCAAAAGGACTAATGCAGTCCTCTGATGCATAGACAGGGGAATTTCAAATAGGAATAGAGTTCTTTTACCTCTATATTTGGCACTTGTGCAACCACTGCTGGAATACTGTGTCCACTTCTGGTGTCAACAATTCAAGAAGGATGTTGATAAATTGGAGAAGGTTCAAAGAACAGTCACAAAAATGATTAAAGGATTACAAAACAATAGTAATAGACTTTATAGCAATAGACTCAAAGAGCTCAAACTATTTAGCCTAACAAAGAGAAGGTTAATGGGTAACTTGATTACAGTCTGTAAGTATCTTAATGGCAAACATATTTAATAATGGGCTCTTCGGTCTAGCAGAGAAAAGTATAACATGATCCAAGGGCTGCAAGTTGAAACTAGACAAAGTCAGACTGGAAATAAGGCCTACATTTTTAATGAAAGAGTAATTAACCATTGGAACAATTTAACAACGGTCATGGTGGAGTCTCCATCACTGAATTATTAAACCAAGATTAGCTGTTTTTATAAAAGATCTGCTCTAGGAATTATTTTGGGGAAGTTCTATGGCCAGTGCTATACAGAAGGTCAGCCTAGATGCTCACAGTGGTCCCTGCTGGCCTTGGAATCTATGAATCCTGGATCCAGCAGACCTAGTTGCCATAGACCTGGAGTGCAAATTTCCACTGGAGATCTGACAGCTCCATTCGGGCTATTTGACCAATACCTTTCAATCTCAGGTCCAACACCTGACATTACTTGTATCAGATTTGGTTAGATGATGTGTCACGGCAAACTCATTTTATTTTTGCTGGTCACAAAGCACAAAGCACAAAGGAGATTTGTTGTGGAGAACATAGACACTGCTCCTCCCCTGACAACTTTGTTTATGTTCTCCACAACAAATCTCCAGTACAAGAGAGAACTCGTTCCAAGGACAGATCTATTTGACCATATGCACATGTTGCCTGAGTCCCAGGACAAAATTCAACAAAAGTACCTTGTAGTGTACAGGATGCCCTATAGCTCCACAAAATTCCCGGTGGAATGAGTGTTGCTATCAAACCTGGTAAAAAGGGATAGTGACAGACTTCTCCAACATGATGATCAAGACTTTATGTCCATCATGCTGTTCTACCAACAGGTCATCAGACCCATGCACATGGCCAGACACATCCTGGACCTTAACTACTGGTTTGACCAATTCCTCATGGACTTCTCTCATGCCCAAATGAGGTGGACAAACTATGCCAGTCCATATTCAGAGGCTCATGGATCCCATGTTTCCACAATTTCCTGCTGATGATCAATGACCAAATGCTAGGCCATGAAATAGAAAGGCTGGTAGGACCCTAAAACCATTTGCCATCCAGAGTCATTGATGTACTAGCCCCTTCACATGACCGGATCAGCATAAATCACAATGGCATTACTGGGAAAAAAGACAAATCTGAATTTCATCATCTAAAGTCAGATCTGACCTTAGAACCGATACTATGGCAGTGAGTGATGCTAAGACAGACTTCACTTCCACTATAGCTTCTGCGAAGTCCCCGCCTTGGAACTGCTTAAGATAGCAGGTTGTCTAAACTACTTAGACTACTATTTCCCAATTTCAGATCTGAACATTTTCAGCTACTTAGAACAACCAGCCCACTTCACAGGAAATATTGACTATAGGTGGGACATTTTCTCCAATCCTGTTAAAGCACTATTAGAGTAGAAGGAGTAAAGCACATCAATTGTCCTGATTGATTTTGGGCCTGTCTCACATGCACAGGTTCAGCGTGTGCAGGAGGAAATCTGTGCCACCATAGTCAAATTGGATCCTTACTCTTTTTGATTAGTGATTTCGGGCCACTAGCGACAGAGTACCAATTACTCCATTAGGGAGGGCAATTTACTAGCATTTCTAAAAAATATATGACAGCCTGACCTGTACTTAAGAAGATCATTGCCAGTGAATGATGGTTTATTAGCTAATTAATTCATTATTGCCCTTTACTATTTCTGCTTCTATTACCATAATGCCAAAGGGCTCCCAAGTCAGAATTAGGGTCCCACTGTACTGTACAAACATATAATAAGACACTCCTTTGTCTCAGAGAGCTCACAGGCTAGATGAAGAAAAGATGTCTGCAAGATGCAACTCTTTGCAATGCCAGGGAGGTGTGGAGAACAGTAATGGGCTCATGAGGTTGAATAGACAAGCTGTGCTATTTTTAAACAATAGAAGAGATTAATGGATCTCTACAGGCCATCCATCTAGCCAAAACCAGCTGGCAGTTTTACCACAGGCATCATACTACAGATGGGTCTTGAGGAGGACAGTACTTGCTTTGCGGATGAGAGAGAAAGCATTCTATACATAAGTGGCAGTTTAAAGTAAAGTAAAAAGTGCTTATGAAGCACTGGTGAAGTGGAGGGGACAGTCACAATCAGTCAGATAACTGTGATGGATACTGAGGGCACATATTTGTAAGCCTCTAAAGTAGCCTATTGAAAACGAGTACTTGCTGTGTTAAACCAATCATTTCATGCACAATTACTTATTTAACATGTGCAATTGCTTGTTTTCCAAGTACAAAATTCAAGTGTAAGTGCACAATGTACCAAAGTTACATACTACCGGACTAGAAGAGCTCCCTGTCAGGTCTCAATGCTATATTCAGATACAAACCTTAATTCTTCCTTAAAACTGATTAAATAGCCCATTAAAAAGTAATATACTACTACTGCCTGCTCCATACATCCCATCACAGTCCTTTGCCTATAAAACTGCCATCCATTACACGACTGTTAAGAAACAGCAAACGCTTACTCTCATCGCTCCTCTGACCAGTTGCTAAATCTCCTTGTTGTAAGAAAGGCACTCGAGAAGGCAGCTGCATTCCACTTTCAGGCCCATTTGCTTCATTATTGATTTCAACTTCTCAATCTACCTTCCAGTCAAGTCACTGTACCCAACTTGCTCTTGTCAGGCTATATAACAATCTGCTTTACAGTGCAATTCACTAAAGCTATTGAATAATCTCAGAAGCACCCAACAGTCTGGACCATATAATATCTGGAAAATATTAACATCTCAATAAGGCACTATTCTGGCGAAAAACACTACTTGGATCATCACACTTTTTCCCCTAGAATTCTATCCTGCCTCTCTTTCTCTCACACACGAGATTTTTCTCAACTTTATACCCTTCATAATGGCTGCTCACTATCCCACTGGCTGAGAATGGGTGCGAGGGACCCTGCTTATGGTATGACCATACCTCTCGTTCTATGGCTGGAGAGGACCATCAAAGAGCAGGGTGAGATACTTCCTGCGCCAGAGGCTGGAAGTATTGCCTTATTGCTAGATTGGGAAGCAAGAGACTAATATTGGGAATTGAATCCCAGATCTCAAGCATGGCTGTGTAGAGCATTATGATTAGTTCAGCTGTTCTGCCCACTCCAACTCTTTTAAAAAAGAAATATGCTGCCACTGCAACAGAACACGACATTCATTATGCAAACAGAACCTAAATATTTCTTGCTCCATATTTGCTCCTGCCAGTCTCTGTGCTGTTTAACAATCAGACTGACACTCAGTCTTCAGAAATTCCTAACTAGCTTTGCCTCAGTTGCTTTAAGACTGAGCTCTGTACAATAAAGCAGAGCAATGATCTTCCTTGTCCTTCACTTTGGTCAAATCTCCTGAGATCCAGTTTTGTCAGGGAGTTTTCTACAACCTTAAGCTCTCCATATCAAAGCATGGGGTGGCTACTACAATACTTTACATTTTATCCATCTGAAAAGAATCTTCAGCATAAGACGCATGCTGGTTAAGAAGGAGTTGGAGAATCAATCCCATGATTTTCTAACTAGTATATGAAATAACTGCAATATTCTGTATGTCACCTCTCTATAGTTTGCCACTCTCCCACTGATACAACAGGCATTCCGGGGGCCCAGAATGCAACAAATGGAAACAGATGACTAGGACACGGTCATGATTGGCAAGACCAAAATAGTGTTTTTCATTTTAAACTGCTCTACTTTCCCCTGAAAATCTATCAGTTCTCCAAAACAATGGTTGCATCAGTGATAAAATACCAATGTTTTTGCTAAATAACCTACCAACAGCAAAAGGTATTGGATTTCTCTGTATATAAGAACATATGGTTGGTCATACCAGATTAGACCAGTGGTCCATCAAGTCTGGTATCACGTTCTTGACAGGCAAGAATCAGACTGCTCATTCTTCAGAGGAATGTGCAAGAGACCTCACAAAGGCCAATTATGGACAAGCTACCATAGAGGGAAGTTTCTTTCTAATGCCATGAATTAATTGGCATATGCCTAGAAGTACAAGGGTTTTTAACCTCTTATAAATATATTAGCCAATTTAATGTCACTGTAGATTTTGTTAGTCATATAAGCTATTTTTTTAAAAATGAAAGCTAAAAAACGCTTGATTTCAATACCATCTTGTGGTATGGCAAGGAGTTCTATGTATTAGTTGTGTAAAACTACAGTACTTTATTTTTATAAATTTAAAATTTGTTGCCTTTTAAATTTCATTGGATTCTGGCGTTATAAGAAAAGATCAAAGAGGCGCTTCTGATTTACCTTCCCTACACTGTTCATTATTTTATATTCTTCCATCATGTCATTACTTATTTCTATCCTCTCTAAATGACATTATTCTAATCTTATTCTCTTTTCATACCTCTCACTGCTTCTGTTGCCCTACGCTGTACCCTTTCTATTTCTGCTATCTGGTTTTTGAGATGGGATGACCAGAACTGAACATAATATTGAAGATGATGGCTTATAATCAATGTATATAATGGTACAATACTTGCAGCAGCATCTCTCTCTGTATATACAACTTAACATTTTGTTTGCCCTTCTGTTCATTGAACAGAAGTTTTACTGAGTTGTCCACAATATCGGCTAGAACATTTTTTCTGAGCTACCTTAGAAACCACCAATGAGTATTTCAAATCATTCTTTCCAGTGTACATCACCTTACACTTACCTACATTGAATTTCATATGACAATTATGCCCAACTGTCCCTCTTAGCCAGGGCCTTCAGTAGCTGCTCACTCTTCTCATACTCCGCTAACTAAATAACTAACTAGGTCATAAGCAAATTTTGCCACCAAAACTGCTTTTCCAGATTGTTTAATGTATTAAACATCCATCCTAGCCTGAATCCCTGGAGCACCCCAGTATTTATACTCACAGTGCTTGTGGTCATTGTACATTTGTATGGGCCTAACCTCCTACTCTGTCTCCTTAATCTGTGCTGTTAATAGACAAGGTATTGAAATTTATAAGGGTTTTGTTCACGTAGACTTGGAGCCCAATCCTGAAAAACCACCTAAAAGTACTGAGTGCCTACAATGCCCATTTCAGCCTTTGGGTGTTGCAGACACTAAGCACCTTGCATAATCAGACCTCCCAAGAGCAGAACTCCTGTACTGGTTGATGCTGAGCTATGCTGATAACCTGCTTCTTTCAGGACATGATGTAGTTCACGCCAGGGCTGCTGTAATAGCCCTCAAGGACATTTATTATGCGAGGGTTTCCCATGGGACACTGATCAACATCACAGAATACATGCAAAGCAAACTAAAAAAATAAAGATGCAAGGAAATCCAAAATGAGTTTACGATAACCCAAAAATGGAATCCTTACAGTTAGATTCTTTAACCTACCCCATGTGATGTACAAAACCTTCAGAAGGCACTTTCTGCCATAAGCCTCTTCATCCTAAATCAGGGGTGGGCAAATGATGGCCCATGGGCCCATGCGCCGCTCCAGTGCTCCAGCTGGGGCACTGGGTCTTGAGCTTGGTGCAGTCTGGCGCTACAGCCAGGACGCTGGGTCAGGGCCACACCACGCAGCTCGGCCCCACTCTGGCCAGGCGCTGGGTCGGGGCCGCACCACATGATGGGTCGGGGGCCAGACGATGCAGCTCGGCCCTGCTCTGGCGGGGGCGCTGGGTCAGGGCCACACCACACGGTTACCGGAAGCTAACATGGCCCTGCTCTGGCTCCTACGCGCTCCAATGGAAACTGCAGAGGTGGTGCCTGAGGATGGGGCAGCGAGCAGAGCTGCCTGGCCATGCCTCCGCATAGGAGCTGGAGAAGGGACATGCCACTGCTTCTAGGAGCTGCTTGAGGTAAGCGCCACTCAGAGCCTCCACTCCCTGATCCTCTCCCCATGCCCCACCCCCTGCCCTAGCCCTGATCCCCCTACCGCTCTCCAACCCCCTTGATCCCAGCATAGAGCATCCTCCTGCACCCCAAACCTTTCATCCCCAGCCCCACCCTAAAGCCTGCACCCCCAGCTGGAACCTGCACCAGTTCCCGCACCCCTGCCCTGATCCCCCTCCCACCCTCCGAACCCCTCAGTCTCAGCCCAGAACACCCTCCTGCACCTCAAACTCCTCATCTGCAGCCCCACCCCAGAGCCCGCACCCCCTCCCACACCCTAACCCCAATTTTGTGAGCATTCATGGCCCACCATGCAATTTCTATTCCCCGATGTGGCCCTCGGGCCAAAAAGTTTGCCCATCCCTGTGCTAAGTAACAGGTGGGCAATGTGCATGGGATTTTATTCTGAGTCATCCTCTCAGAGACCAAATTAATATACCAAGTGCCTTTTGATAGAAAGGTGGTTTAGTCAACCCCAGCCTTTACAGTGTATCACTTCAAAGCAAAGTAGCTAGAGTTAGTAGGGAAAGAAAGCTCCAATCACATAGATAGAAGAGAAAAAAAATTAAAAAGTTATGAAGCCCTTTCACCAGTCTACATCCTTGCTCACAAGAATGGTGCAAACATATGGCAACAGCAGCCATTTGTATGCAGATCAAACGCAACTGGCAGAGCCAAGTTTAGACCCACCAATCTTGCCAGTGCCCTTTTGAAATGGATTCATCATGTAACTCCACTATGACACTTCACTGTCTCCATCATCAATTGTTTGATATTTTAAAAAAAATGAATGATGCATCCTATGAAAATAAGCAGGGGGAAAAAAGAGCTAAGTATATATGTAGATGAGCAATAAAAATGGGGAATAAACAAAGGAGCAGAAAATTATGAAGTATAACATAAAACACACATTTTAGGTTTTCAAGGACTCAGATGGTGGAAATGAGAGAGATATGATGGCAGCTGGAAACTACAGAACATTTTATAAACAGTGAGACTTGCCAAAAACAGAGACAGAAGGGCAGCAACTTGTATTTCGTTGACTGAAGATAAGGAACTGTTAGGAGAGGTTAATTTGAAACACAGAAGCGAAGCTGTGTGTAGTTATATATGCACACAAACACGTGGGTTTTTATGATACAGAGAAAATAGTCTGGGAATTTGAAGATAAACCTATCTTTTCTGGAGACTGTCAAAATATATTTAATAAGTAATGTTAGTCTCAGAAAGAGAGGGAGGTTCTGAGTTTCAAAAAAAGATAATGAGGAATCAGAGGGTTGCGCAAACCGAACATATGGAAATGTGTGACTAATCAGGACATTTCTTTGACAATAAAGCACACTACATTAAAACTGAAGAGTGCAAGAATGCCAAAACGGATACAGACTCAGAACGAAGGTAGTTGCCAGGAATCATACTATATGCAAATCTATGCAGATGAATCTTTACTGCCCTCAGAACTCAGTATCTTTTTGCTCACAAACATAGCCAACCTCAACTTCGCATTTCATCTAGATGCCAAGAAAAAACCAATTGCAAATTATGCCTCAGAACTCTGGCATTCTGGTGTAATGATAATCTGAATATTACTGTTTATTCAGTAACAATGTCTTTTACAGAGGTCTCAGCCTTCAGCCACAGTTTATTCAGCCCAGAATGGTTATTATCTCATAGGCAGAAAAGGAAGCAACCCCAAGTAAGCATCGACATAATATAAGAAAAATGGGTTGCAGCTGAATATAGAAGAGGAGATACAGAAAGAAAACCAAGGAAAAGCTTCTGCTAGAACATGGTTTGTTCTACAAGTTCTATAATGCAGCAAAACAAAATGGTAAGAGTCTTTTACAGAATTAAAAAAAAAAAATTGACAAAACAAAGATACTGGTTCCCTCCCCCTCACCACTAATGTAGGAAAATACACCAAGTAAGACTGCAGAAGGACAAACATATATTTTCAAAGTGAAATGTGATTTGGTTAATTTAGACCTTGTCTAAATCAGTCAGTCGGGATAGCTATATGCATTCTAATACACTGTACTGTAAAAAACGACAATGGAATCCAACCTGGCAGAGCTGAGATGCAAGAAACTAAATGAAGAATTAAAAGAGAATAATAAATCTGGCAAAATGAAAAGATAAGGCAGGTTTTAAAACCAAGCGACAACAAATTAAAAAGAAAAAGAAAAAATAGAACATCTGAAGCAAACAGCATCTTTTAATTGCATACATATTAGATAAGTACAACTAAATTTATTTTCATATAGCATCTGTCATACAAGTAGCACTACCAAATGCTTCAGAACAAGTTACAAAGTTGAGACATTTATAAAGATCATAACACAATGAGGAAAATTAAAGACACCCTCCACCCCAAAAAATAATGGCGAGATGAAGATCAGCTGCAGGCTGTGATCAGCAAAAGCATGAATGAAGAGTTTTAACAGGCTTTGAGAATTTGAAAAGATGAGAAATGGTGAAGTCATCAAGCAAAGCAGAGGAGGAGAGGAGCTGGAGGAGGGGGGAAAATAAGTCTAAAGAAGCAGATGCCTTTAGGCCTACCTGCTAATAAAAATAAAACATGTATACCTCTCCCCATGAAAAACAGGAGAATTGCGGAGTATAACAGATAAACATCTTAAACAAGTAAACAATAATTTCACATGACACTGTAGTGATTTTAAGTTAAACAGGAAAAGTGAGTCTTTTACAAAATTATTAAAAGTAAAAATGCTTTACTGTGAAGACCTTGCACGCTAGCCAGGTGCAAATATTTAAAGTCATGCATATAAAAAGCCTGATTGTAGGGGTTCAAAATGGAAATATTGTCTTAACTCCAGTTAAAAAACCATCCCAAATCCTATGCTATCATTCACCCAAAGCCATGAGAACAAATATCCTGCACTTCTAAAGCACTTCATCTGGGAATCTCAAATATTTTACAAATAATAATTAGACCTACAATACCCGTGTTTATAAAACTACAGATGGGAAGCAGAGACAAAGCAATTAAGTGACACATCCTACGTCACACAGAGTCAATGGCAAAATTTGGAATAGTAGTCTGAAGTCCGGCTCCCTGGTCCCTTACTCTAACCATTAGATCACACTGCCTCCCTATGTACAAGGATAAGGAGATTGTGTCCCCGTAGGAAAAGAGAAAAACGACACAGAAAATATGAGGTCAACAATCCAGAAGAAAAAAGGAGTAGACACAAAAAAGGAAATTATTTAAAAAAAATAATAAAGTAGCACTTGACAAAGATTTTTGAAAAATGAACAGATGGACTGCAACTTTTGGTTAAAATACAGTGTGTGGGGGGGCGGGGGGCTAATCACGGGAGAGAACAATAAAGGAGTTACAACAGTAAATGCTGTTTTTTCCCACACCCAACCCTTTATTGTAACGTGCCATATTTTTATTATGAGAGGAGAAGGAGTGGCTAGGAAAGAGGAAGGGGTTTGCTTGGCTCCATCATCCGCCAAAATCATCCTGCTTATGTGTCTAAACCAAGAATTTTAGGGTACTGTTCCTCCATCAATCTAGCTCAGTGGTTATCAACCTGTGCCTGCAGGCTGCTTGCAGTCCAATCAGCACACAGCTGTGGCCCAGGGGACATCCTCAGGGCCATACAGATAGTATATATATTGCGTGGATGTGGCCCACATAACAGAAAGCTGCATATGCTGCGCACAAAGGTAAGTAGGTTGAGAACCACTGCTCAAGCCCCAATGCTGCTCCACCGACAGTGACAGTGTTATGTAGAAAGAAAAGGAGGACTTGTGGCACCTTAGAGACTAACAAATTTATTTGAGCATAAGCTTTCATGAGCTACAGCTCACTTCATCCGATGTTAGTCTCTAAGGTGCCACAAGTCCTCCTTTTCTTTTTGCGGATACAGACTAACATGCCTGCTACTCTGAAACCAGTGTTATGTAGAGTAGCTTTCGCTGTTCTGGTACCAGCAGGTTGTTGAGACTTGACATCTGTTCTAATTTGCAGTTATGCAGTGCTCCACTCCACTGCATGCTACTCCTCATTGTGTGTACCTATAACACAGTTCCCAGCAGGGGTCTCTTAAGAGGGTGATTGTAGGAGGAGCATCTCTCATTAGAAAAATGGTGTTGTACCAAACTTTTTCTTTGAACATTAAATTAATATTTTCCAATGTAAATAAGAATATATTTCGTAAAGTTAAATTGACTCAATATTCCATATAAAAATCCCTGTTTTTTAAACAAGAAAAAAAAAGGTTTCTCACCTTTCGTAATTGTTGTCCTTCAAGATGCGTTGCTCACGTCCATTCCATTGTAGGTGTGTGTGCTTGCCACACGTGGAAGTTTTTACTCTCAGCGGCTTTTACCCTCAGCGGTACCCATAGGGGAATGGCTCTGGCACCCTTTGAAGTGGCACACATATGCACCGGTATAAGGGGTGCTGATGGCCCTCTCCCGCCCACAGTTCCCTCTTGCCAGAAATCCAACAGAGGGGAAGGAGGGTGGCTCATGGAATGGACATGAGCAACACATCTTGAAGAACAACAGTTATGAAAGGTAACTCTTTTTTCTTCTTCAAGGGCTTATTCATGTCCATTCCATTGTAGGTGAGTTCCAAACAGTACCTTTGGAGGTGGGCAGGAGTTCACGGATGTGTGACTTGCAACACAGCTGTGCCAAATCCAGTGTCATCTCTGGCTTACTGGGTGATGGCGTAATGTGTCGTGAAGGTGTGTACTGATGACCACGTTGCGGCTCTTCAGATGTCCTGGATTGGAACATGGACCAGAAACACGGCTGATGCCACCTGAGCCCTCGTGGAATGAGCAGTTCCAACCGCGCCAATTCATAACAGGTATGGATGCAGATAGTGATCCAGTACGAAATCCTCTGAGTCAACATTGGAAGGCGATTCATTCTGTCAGCCACTGCAACAAAGAGATGAGTTGATCTGCGGAAGGGCTTCGTACACTCAAGGTAGAAAGCCAGGGCACACATGACATCTAGGGTGTGTAGACGCCTTTCCTTGTTGTATGTGTGAGGCTTTGGATGGAAAACTGGGAGGAAGTTGTCCTGGTTGACATGGAAGTGCGACATCACCTTTGGCAGGAAGGCAGGATGGGGACGCAGTTGGACTTTATCCTTGTAGAACACAATGTACGGGAGCTCCGACATAAGAGCTTTAATCTCAGAGACTCGCCTTGCTGAGGTAACAGCTAGAAGAAATAGGACCATCCACAACAGGTGAGAGAGACAGAAAGAGGACAGAGGCTTGAAAGGAGGACCGATGAGCCTGGAGAGGACCAGGCTGAGATCCCATTGGGGAACCAGATCCCGGACCAGAGGAAACAGTCTCTCAAGGCCTTCAGGAACCTGATCGTTGTCTCATGTGAGAATACCGATCTACTGTAGACTTGAGGGTAGAAGGCCAATATGGCAACCAAGTGCACCTTGACTGATGAAAAGGCCAGGCCCTCGTGCTTTAAATGCAGGAGGTAATCCAGGATGGATTGCAGAGATGCGCTGACCAGAGAGATATTCCGCTTCAACGCCCAGCAGGAGAAGTGCTTCCACTTTGCAAGGTAGGTAGCCCTAGTGGAGGGCTTTCTGCTTTCCAGAAGAACCTGCTGGACCTGGAATGCTTCTCGGAGTTCAGTCATGCAGCATCCATGCTGTGAGGTGGAAAGAGGTGAGGTTCAGGTGCAGCAACCGCCTCCTGTGATCCTGAGAGCACGTCCGGATGGTTGGGAAGAGGCCACGGAGCTGCTACTGCCAAGTCCATGAGCATGCGAAACCAATGCTGATGAGGTCAGGCCAGGATGCTCATAATGACTTGTGCCTTGTCCTTCTTGATCTTGGAAAGGACCCTGCTGATCAGTGGGATTGGCAGGAAGGCATACCTCAGAGTGCGTGACCATGACAGGAGAATGGCATTCGATAGCAAGCCGCTGTCAAGGTCTTGCAGAGAACAAAACTGGCGGCATTTTCTGTTTTGACTGGTGGTGAAGAGGTCCACTTGGGGAGCTCCCCACCTCTGGAAGAGCATCCTGATGAACTCCGAGTGGGAGAACCACTCATGATGTGAGAAGAAGGACCTGCTGAGGCGATCCACCAGCATGTTCTGAACACCAGAGAGATGGGAGGCTTCCAGGTGGATCGCATACTGGATGCAGAAGTCCCACAGGTGAAGGGCTTCCTGACAAAGGGCCGATGACTGGGCTCACCCTTGTCTGCTTATGTAGAATATAGAGGCTGTGTTGTCTGTCAGCACCTGTACCGCACAACCAGACAGATGGGGAAGGAACACCTCGCAAGCTACGCGGATGGCCCTGAGCTCTCTGAAATTTATGTGGAGTGACAACTCCTCTCACAACCATAGCCCCTTAGTCTTGAGAGCACCAAGGTGTGCTCCCCAACCAAGACCATTTGGGATACTGTGGGCCATTGAGTCACAAACGCAATACCTTCCATCACTGGGTTGGACCACCATTGGAGGGAGGTGAGTACCCACGGTAGCATGATAAGAGCCCATCGAAAGGGATCTGGCTGGGGAACAGACTGACAACAGCTACATTTGAAGGGGCCTTAGCAGCAGCCTTGCATGTCAGACGACATAGGTGCACACAGTGAGCAGATCTGCGGTGACTTGGGTAATCAGATCCGACACTGCCCTGAACCTGGCTTGTGGTAAAAATGCTCTGGCCTGAATGGAGTCGAGGACAGCCCCTCTGAACTGAGACCAATGTAGATTTTTGTTTATCAACAGACCCAGAACTTGGTAAGTGGCTCGCAATGCCTCGAAAATGCACTGCACCTGCTCTTTGGAGCGGCCTTTAATGAGCCAGTTATCGAGATAGGGAAAATCTGGATACCCTGACGTCTGAGGTAGGCTGCGACTACTGCCATGCACTTTGTTAACACTCTTGGTGCTGTTGCTAGGCTGAATGGGAGCACCACGAACTGGTAGTGTGCCAGAAAGACCACAAACAGTAGAAATCTCCTGTGGCCGGGAAATATTAAAACGTGAAAGTGAGCATCTTTCAGATCGAGGGTGGCGTACCAGTCGCCAGGGAGGGAATGATGGAGGCCAGGGAGACCATGCAGAACCTTCAGCTTTTTGAGGTATTTGTTGAGGTCTCGCAGATCTAGGATGGGGTGTAGACCCCCTTTAGAATGAGAAATTACCGGGAGTAAAATCTTTTCCCTCTTCATTCTGTGGGAACTTCCTCTAAGGGCCCCAGCCACAGGAGGGCTTGCACCTCCTAGGTGAGCAGTTGCTGGCGATAAGAGTCCCCGAAGAGGGATGGAGAAGGGGGGTGGGAAGGAGGGATAGAAAGAAATTGGAGGATATACCCCACTGCCACCATATCGAAGATCCAGAAGTCTGTAGTTATAGTGGTCCAAGTGGAGAGGTAAGGTAACAAACGGTGGGAAAATAAAGGGTGAGACAAATCCTGATTTCAGGCTGTGAGGTCGCCCTCAAGCATCCCCTCCGAATGATTGCCTGTTCTTAGGAGGGGTGCGGCTCAACCCCAGATGAGCCCCTGCTGCCGGCGGTTGGCTTTGGTGTTGCCTATATGTAAGTGGGGGAATAGTCCCGCTCTTGCGGGGAACTTTCCTGGTTTCTATACTACCCCGGTGAAGTGGGCTAGCGAAAGGATCTGAGTCCTCGCTCCTACTTCCTTTACCCAGTGGCCTCTCTGCCCTTGAGGACTCCCCTTCCACCTTCCTGTCTGGCAGAGTCCTAGAAACCGCAACAAGGCTGGGCCCAGGATTCCTGGGGGCTCGACCCCAACCCTGCTGTAGTCACCTAGGACAGAGGCTAGGGTGTCCCCACTCCGGGGTACTCTCTCTGCACTGGGCACTTCTCTGACCCACTGACCATTACATACGAGTTAAAGCAAATGCAAGTTATTTAATCAACAATTAATTTTAAAAAGAATAAGGAAAAATGGAAAGGTTAAAGGAAACACATCACCCCGCTCCGTGGCAGGAAACATCACAAACAGTGTCTCTGGGATTTCCTGGCAGTTCACAGTCTGTTCCTTGTAAGTCCCAGGCCCCCTTCTCAGGCTCTGGCTGTGCTGCAGGGATTCTGTGGGTTGGACACTCGCTCTGGTGGTGGCCATACGCTCTCAGGGTCTAAGTCGTAGGACCCTTCTTCCCAGTATCACCCCCGCCCTGTCGGGGTTATGATCCAAGCCTGGCCTGCAGAGCCCCTTGGCTGAAGCGTCTCCCTGTGCTGGGCCTGCTGCCCAGGGTCCCCCTCGCTCTCCCCAGCTGCTCACCACACCCGGACTGCTCTAGCCCCAGCTCCACCACTCTGTCTCTGCACTGCTGCTGCTGCTCTGCCTCCAGCTCCCTGGGCTGCTTCTTTGGCCCCTCTGGCTCTGGTTGCTGCAGCTCTGCTCCCAGGGCAGGTCTGCTCTGCAGGCTGCTTCTGTGACTCTGCTCCCAGCACTGACCTGCTTTGTGGGCTGCTTTTCTGGCCCCTCTGGCTCTGGTTGCTGCAGCTCTCTTCCCACGGCAAGTCTGCTCTCTCTGGGCTGTGCCTCTGGCTTTGGGGCTGCCACTCTGCTCCCAGGACAGGGTCTGCTCTCTCTGGGCTGCTTTTCTGGTCCCTCTGGATCTGGCACAGCTCTGCTCCCCAGCTTAGCTTGGGCCCCTGCGTTCTCCTTAGCTCGGCCCCACTCTGTCTGACCCAGGCAAATCCAGCTCACATGGAGGACGGGACCTCCCTGGCCTCCTGACTCCCTGATTAGCCTGTTCACCCTGTCATTCAGGCTGACCTGGAGCTTTGGCCTCTCCCCGTTGCTTCTGGGGGCTGTCAGTCTCAGGGTCCTGATTCCCCATCGACCCTTCCCCCTTTTTAGTACTGGGAGCTAGCCAACCAAAACACCCCACTGAATGTTCGTAAGGGGGCAACAGTCTTCTTACATATATCCTCTGCTCTCCCTATGGTACGGTTCCGCTCTGGCCTGGCTCTTGACGTTTAAATCTCTTCCTAGCATAGGCCAGGATGTACAGACTCAATGAGCAAAGAGTGGCCCTTGAGTCTTTCAGGCCGTGTAATCTGCTGTCCGTTTGTTCAGCAAACAGGAGCGAGCTGTTGAATGGGAGATCCTAGATGGACTGTTGGACTTCCGCCGACAGGTCAGATGACTGCAGCCATGATACCCGCTGCACTGACCACTGATGCCATTGCCCTGGCTGTGGAATCTGCTGCATCTGAGGAGGCCTGGAGGGAGGCTCTCGCAATTATCCTACCGTACTCTGGTATGAACTCCTGCTTAGTGTCCTGTGGGAGCGAGTCAGCAAACTTGGCCATGGGTTGCCACACATTAAAGTGATACCTGCCGAATGGGGCCAGATGATTTTTGATGCAAAGCTGTAGGCTGGCTGAAGAATAAATTTTCCTGCCATACAGATCAAGTGGCTTCATGTCTTTATTCTTGGGGATTGAGCTGGGTTGCCCCTACCTGTCACTCTCATTGGCCGCTGTGACTATTAAGGACCTGGGGGCTGGGTGTGTATATAAGTATTCGAACACTTTTGCAGGGATGTAATACTTGTGCTCTGTGCTCTTAGAAACAGGGGGCAAGGATGACTTGGTCTGCCACAGGGCTTTTACAATTTTGACCACCCCATAACGGACAGATAGGGCCACTCTTGCTGGGGCTGCTGTGGCCAGCACATCGAAGAGGGAGTCCGTGAGTTCAGATATCTCCTCCGCCTTCAATCCCAGGTTTGCTGCCACCTGTTTAAACAGCTTCTGGTGAGCTTTTACATAATCTTGAGGCACCGTTTGCGAAGGGCCTGCTACTGCCTCATCAGGTAATGAGGAGGATGCGGCCAGCCCAAGATGCGGGGCAAGTTTCCCGTCCCCTACCTGGGGAACTCCATGCGCTGGACAAAGTGGCTCCTGGGTCCCTTGGACTGACCTGACGTCCGAGCCGGTGGCGGGCAAGAAACTGAGGCTGAAGGTCTTTCTCATGCCTCATGCCTAAGGTTCCTCAGTTTGGGGGCATGCCCAGGGGTTATACATTTGACAGGGCCCTGCCACTGACCCTATGGTCATGTAATTGTAGATTGGCCCTGAGGAAAACCTGCTGATTGTGAAGGTGGTGGCAAGTCTCTGGGGGCTGTCAACTACTCACTCTCAGAGCCCGAGAAGAAATGATCTTCCTCTGGTGACCATGTCGGTGTCATCACAGGGTAGGCTTCCCCACTATATCTGGCGATCTCGTGCCTGCCATTTCGCTAGCGGTACCAGGAGCCCGCTGAGCCATGCCATGTATCCAGCGACTGGCGGTGCTGCTCATAGGCCCAATAATAATCCGGGGAGTGATGCCACCTATTTCAAGGATGGTGTGCAGGCTCCCGTGACTATGACCATGGGAATCGTCTGCGACACTCCAGTGACCGACGTTGGGGCTCCCGTGAACAGCGACAGGGTTCCGAAGAGCAGTGCCAGGATTCCGGAGAGCGCCGAAGAGGCTCTGAATAGTGGCGCCTGGAAACCGGGGAGCGGTGTCTGTCAGATGACCGCTGCCGGGGTTCCGGTGACCGGCGACGTGCCTCTGTGGCCCAGTACCATGGATCCGGTCACTGATGTCAGGATCCGGGGGATTGGTGCTTGGAGTCTGGCGTTCTGTGCTAGGAACTCGCTGTGCGGTGAGTCTGTGATCCAAAGCACGGCTCCGGAGGTTGTTGGCATGGCCCTGGTGAGTGAGATAGACCCAGAGTACGGTACCACAGGGGTGACTTTTGTAGGGGTGCCATTGAAAGCTTTTCCCTAGAAATGGTTGGGAGGGAGGGGTCCTTGGGCTCTCTTCCTAAGAAGTAGGCGGCACTGTGAGGGAGATGATGTCTTTTGCCACTTGAAAGGCTTCCGGAGTGGACGGCACCACGAGGCACCACGTGCCTCTACTACTCCCTGTAGTAAGAGGCAGATGTGGGGCGGATTAGACCCAACAGGCGAGGCTGCCACCTGGCTGCACCCCAGTGACAGCGAGATGGTCTGAGCCGGTCTAGGCTGAACTTCTCCCTTATCCTTGCCATTGCAGGTCCCCAGGGAGCGCCCCTTTCCCGCGTGCTTTCTGTCTCTTTTGGCTGGTACCGGTGACATGGATTGGCACTGGGAGATACCCAGTGCCGGGGGGGGGCGCTTCCTGTCGATGCCAAAGTACTTGGTACCGAGTCTGAATGTGCCAGCTCTGAGGCTGGTGGAAGCACTGACTCTATGAGGAGCAGAGACTAATGTCTCTTTCCTTCTTGGTCCGGGGCTTGAATCCCTTACAAATGCGACACTTCTCACCAACGTGGGACTCACCCAGACACATCAAACAGCTAAGATGTGGATCACTGATTGGCATAGGCTTCTTACAGGGGAGCGTCCCTGGGCTAAATCCTTTGGGGGGGGGGGGCACTATCAACTAGAGTATAAAACTATTAGGAACTGTTAACTATCACTAATTACAACTATTTACAAGAGAAAAAGTTCAGAGCATCACTGAATGAGAACCACTTACTAGAGCAAGAGGAGTGTTCAGGCCTCTACACTGGTGGTAAGAAAGAGCTAAGGGAGGGAAGGGGCCAGCCGCGCCCCTTATTCAGCCCATATATGTGCCACTCCGGGGGTGCCAAAGCTGGTCCCCTATTGATACCACTCAGGGCTAAAAATTTCCAGGACTGGTGCATGTGGCAAGCACACACACCTACAATGGAACGGATATGAGCAAACACTGAAAGAAGATACTTGAGACTGCCTGCTCTGCCCCATATAAAACAGAAGACTCATATTCATAAAATAACAGAAGCTGCACTAGCTGAAAACAAAAAAAGCAATCAGAAGTACAGGACACGTGGCACACTATCCAGAGTGGTTGCTTGTACTGACAGACTGTAAGAGGACAGTGCAACTTTGGCAAGACCAATTGCAATAGCACATCTTCAGAAGTGAACTTACAGTCTACAGCTAACACTGTAACAGTGCAGTGCCCCAATGCAGGCTATCACCAAGCTGAGCCTTGCTCCAACCAGGAGCAATTTCAATAGTTCTGTCAAGACCTGTGCATTGCAGCAAGCACTTACGTGTGTGGATGTGAGACATGTTACCAAGAAGTGTGAGGACACCTTGCAACAAGGGCTTTAATAACCCAGCACAGAGTGAACAGTTTCCACAGCAGTAAGTCTATGTGTGCTAGCAAACACCGATTCACACCTTTTAACGACTGTGAATAGGTTTGCAGACTCAAAAAACATGGTATTTAAACAAAATGTTCATGTCACGGCGTTTGCCCGGCACCTAGCATGACATTGCCCTGATCCTGACTGGGGCTCTACCGGAACCAAGCAAGCAAGCAGCAAGAGTGCCATTAACACATTGTTTATCTGAACTGAAATGAACTGAACTTGACAATCATCCCAGTTAAGAGCTTGAGCCAACTCCTATAGTCTTTCCATTCACGTACATACTTTTTTTTTTTTTTTTTTTAATACATTAGCATGGTTTTGAGAAATCTCTCACAGTTGCTCTGCCACTAGCACAGCTTCACTACTGGGAGCAATAGTGGGAAGACTAGTTTAGACAGGGCATGGGTGTATTTTCCACCATGTCACTTAACAGTGATCCGAGCAAGTTGGAAATATGAAATTTGTCAAAATACTGTGAGCACTGAAAAGCTATCAGGTGTGAAATCACTATCAAGAGATTGACTTCAATAGCTATTGAGAGATATGTATGTACTGAGATTAGGACCACTGGATCAGCAAATTAAATTTTAAGGCAGCCACTACATCGTTCTGTAGGGTAAAGATAAACATTTCAAATGTGCCCACTTGACTTAGGAACCTAATTCACATTTTCAAAAGTGGCATAGGCATTTAAGAGCCTAAGTCCCATTGACCTGTCAACTGACTTTCAACGTACGTGTTTTTGAAAATGTGCCATAAAATTAATGAAGAAACACACCCATACAAAATGGAATTTTTTCACATTTGTAACTGCTGTGACTTGAGAAATTGTACATGAATCATGCACTATGAAACTAAATTGTACCATAAAGAACCGTGAAAAAATGCTCATCTTTTTACACTAACCAATAAAATCAAAGGTAAAAATCAGTTAAGGAAAGAAATATACCATATGACGTTCAATTACTGACACAATGGGGTGCCATTTTAATGGCTTTTTAATGTGCCCAGTTGTGCCTAGGTACACAAGACATATGGCACACTTCACCCTGTACTATCCATTTTTCCTTCCAGCTTGTGTGTTTCTATCAGGACTTTAAAATTATTTTAGTGTAGTTCTTGAATGGGTAAACAATTGCATGAGCAATTATAATCAACAACGGAAAGCTCAGTACCTACCCAATGATAAAAAATTGAAAAAGAACAATTAAAAAAAAAAAGAGAGAGCGCATTGGTACAACCAGCTAAAAACAAATATGAATTGGGAATGTGTCTGGGGTAAGATATCTGTTATACAATAATTCCACAGAGAAAAATGTAAAATGAATCATGTGAAAACAATACAACACAAAGGATGAATTCTGAATAGAAAGATGTCATAACACAGAAAGGTTAGTGAGGCACTGCAGAAAATGTCAAAGCCTTTGCCTGAAATAGAGATGCTGCAAAGAAAGCCATCAAAATGATGGGTTGTACTACTAAAAAACGCAGTGTTAAAAAGAAGCTGAACTTGCTCGCTCCTAATATAGCAGGGCTACATGTTAAAACAGTATTAACGTATTAATAAAAATGACAAAAACAAGCTGACAGAGTGAGAGCTGCCAAACCATCTTTATCTCATCCTGTTCTGCTCAAATATTGTAGCTGATATGTACTATACATCACCTTCTCTCAACACTGCGGAAGTACTTGAGCATCTCAACCTAAGCACAGGTAATTTCAGCAGAAAAAACAGGCTTAAAAAAAAGGAAGTTACTTTTATAGATGTTCATTTGTCATGAGCAAAGCAAAAGCAAAGAGTTTTTCAAAATGAAGTTTTGTAGGTGGGCTGGTCCCTAAATCACTTTCCCTATTTGAAAGGAATATATGAAATCAAACTTCTTTCATTTAAAAAATGATCGGCACATTTTTTCAATAAAGAATTCAAAAGGAGTTTTAGCATGGAGACTTGCTCTACATGTGAAGTGCCAACATTAACCCAATCGAGTAGGTCAATGATGTGAAACAGAAACAAAATATTCTCTAGGTAAAGTTGACCTGAACATGACAGGACGTGACAGTGTCTTAGATCAATATTACTGGCACTGACCCCCAAGACAGGTTTCAGTTCTGGTGTCACTGATCTACAAACAAAAGTGCTTGAGGAAGGTCTTGATTCAATAATTTTTTGGTTTAAGAGGAGACATTATGCAGTGTCTGGTATCAAGGATTTGTTTTTATGAACCTTAAATAGTCACATGCTCTTGTGAATTATTACATTATTCATGTATTTTCCTAATAGTATTTAAATGTCGAATTTTTTGCCTTACTACCTACCTCTTGCTGCAAACGGTAAAGGTGACCTGAATTCAAACCAAGAGATTTATATTTCACTTATATAAAATGAGTGTTGCTAAGGGGAGACTTAATTTTTGCTAGGCCATTTGCTATTGCACATTTTTGCCTTAAATTCTCTGGAGCTGATAAGATCTGTTGACTAATATATGCTGGCAAGCATATAAATATGTATCATAATAATATGTATTATTCTCTCTCATATATATGAGAGAGAGAGAAAGAGAGAATACATATTTTATTATACACATACACACACACACACACACACACACACACACACACACACACAGGTATGCATTAAGCAGTAAGTACAAATATTGTAACAGTGATACAGCTCAAACTGGCTCAGACAATAATCTTGTTCACTTATGCTAAGTATCCCATAATTCCTTACATCTGCTAAACTAAGCATTTGGCATAAGCAGATCAGAAACTTGTCAAAAATCAAGATACATTTGCTCTACCTTCACTGACCAGTATATGGAATGCTAGTATCCAAAACAAAGATAAGGAAGGAACTCATGGGTTGCATTTTAGTGATGTGTTAAAAGATGTGTAATTTGTAAAATCATATAAATAATACCATCAAATGTGTAACTGAGGGGGTGGGGGGGGGAGCACACCTTCTGTGTGAGGTGCATACAACATTGCTGCTGGGGACAGCTCCTTGGAGTCTGGTAGCATATACCTTTTTCCTGTACCATATTAATAACCTGACTAACATTGGCTATTAGATCCCTTGAGTATATTTCATAACAAACCAAAATGTGGTCAACCAATTCACTATAAAATTTTCAACAGCCCAGAAGCCCTGGGAGCCCCACCATGCAGACTATGGGGTCCCAGAGCTACCAGGTTCCCTACTTCCAAGCAATTTGCCAAGGAGGCTGACAATATGTCAGGGACACAAATGTTTTCTGGGACCAAGGCTCTGGGGCAGCCCACCAGGCAGATTGCCCCAGAGCCAGGGCTCCACTCCCTTTCACAGAAAACCTCAAAATATTTGTCCCCCCTGCCAGCCAAATCATAGAAAAAACAAATTTCAAAATATCAAAACCCTCTGGGCAACGGAAATACCTTTTTCCACCCAGCTCTAGTTCCAAATTCTTTTCATGATATTTTGAACACAAAGAATGCTGTATGAGCATCTTTACTGCTGAAATAAAATCTAATCAACATGCAACTTGGAACTGTTCAAACATGTAAGTTGTGAATAGCAGATGGCATTCACACATAGATATTTTTCTAACAAACATTCTGGATGTTAAGGAGAAAATTATTTTAAAATGTAGGGAACAATCATACAATCTTTACTCAGGCAAAATTCCAGTGAGAATAGGAAAGAGTACACACAACAATAGCGTTGTGGTGTTCAACCTTTTCCATGTAGGGACCCATGCCCCTAAGTCCCTGCTCCCATTTAGCAACATGGGAAGGGTGGGATGGTTGCGACTCCTCCACACCAGCTCATCTCCATATTGAGAACATTTATTCTGAAGTGCAGGATTTGGTCCTAAGCCTTTTTTGGACAAGAGGTTGGTATAAACACAATTAAACCTTGAGTTAATTTGGGGTTTTTTCTTTGCTTAACTAAAAAAGGCAACTCACTTAAGTAATGGTTGCTAAAAATGTTTGGATTTGTATAAACAAATGCATGACAAGTTTCAGCCCAATGCCATTTAAGAAGGTGGAGTTATATAACTTAGAAAAATGGGGTTTATGACAGTAATGACAATTGACCATTCATCATACAGTTGTTCTATCTGGAGCAGTAATAAAGTGTAATTGAGTCTGCACTTACTCAACACTATATTTCATTGATCACCACACATGAAGACAAATAGTATTGATATATTACATTTACATAGCATCTTTCATCACAGCACTTCATATAGTATATCCATATAGCACTGCTGAAATGCAGTCATCTCTGGGGAGGACACCAGCCAACTATTGATTGCACAGTAGTATAAGGAGGGGAAAAAAAATTCTGAGTGTAATTGCATGTAGTAATTATCAGAAAAAAAGTTGTGGAAAAAAATCTGTGGAGTTTGGATTTCTCCAGCATTAGCAAGTAAGTGTACAGGTGTTCCCAGAGATGGGCAAGGAATGGGCAGGCATTTGCTTGGCTGACATGGTCACTGGGCACTAAAGTATTCCTACCCCCAAATAACAAAGCTGCCAGGAGAGACTGGTGAAATTAAGTGTATATGAGGGATGAGGACAGCAAGAGATACTGCTCAAGTGGCTGCCAGGGCTCCATTTTCCCACTTCCCCTGGAGACAGGTCTACAGAGAACAGCCACTCTAGCTTTTCTGCTCCTGGCAGCAGGTGGCCCTCTGAAACAATGACACATGAACACCCTCAGACTATGTCTGTCTAGGCTTCTCAAAATCCCTTTCCCTCTTGCTCCCTGGCGGAGGGTGGGATAAGGGAATACCTTCCCTGGTATTCACTGAGTATGTGCACACTTCGAGCTGGAGGGGTAAACTGTGATTTGAGGAGATGCACCCACAGTAGCTATGATAGAGATAGCTATACTTATACACATTCAGCTTGAAGTACAGACATACCCTTCCTGGTTCTGGGGTTGGAGAAGATTGAGACAAGAGCGGGGCCTGTACAAACACAGAGAGAGCTCAGCTCAAAAAAGCCTTGCTGCTACAGGGAGTGGAAAAGAGCCTGCCAAGAGAAGTCTAGCCTGCCTTAGCAGGAGAGATTAGGAAATTAGAAACCTGACAGGCCTTGTGTCTCACTCCTTCCCGCCAGTAGGTGGTGTATCAATGCCCAACACTCCTCCCAAACACGCAGATGTGAGAGTGTCGTTACATTGATCAGCCCACTCCTGCTGCAGCCAGGAGGATGCCTTATGGGGCACCTTTTCAGACGTCACATCAGGGAACACCCACATTTGATATTACAACCTCTGTAAAGTAAAGGTCAGGGACAGGCCTCCAGAACTTCCATCCTCCAAGAGAGAAGAAACCCTGAAATGATCATTCTTCCAGCCACCAAATCTGCCCACGATTCCCAAACATGTGCACCACACTTGCTTTCCAAAAGCACATAAAAAAGAGAACCTGGGTTTCTGTTCAGACACATGAAAGACAGAAAGAGGCATGGGGAAAACATGAGACGAAAGAAAAAATACTGCTGCAAGAGTATGAGGCTGGCGGCATATTCTTTTAGTAACGACTTTTCTTGGCCATGGAGGAATTGGGTTTAGTTTTGTGGTACTGTGCCTGTTGCACTTGTATGTATTATATCAAAGTTTATTGAAAGAAGAATGAGAAGGAAATGGTTTTGAAAAAAATCTTAGTAAATTTATATCTAATTTAGCAAACAGTCTTGTTTTTCATGCCAAAAGCTATGCAAAACTCAAAAAAAAAATCGATTTTCCATGGTACTGAACATGAGTGCAGTTTTTACTGAATACATTATCTTACATGAAGGTAAGGCAGTAACCCAGTACTGTGGTCCCTATCTTTTTATAATCTTTACGTTAGGAGAATTGTAAATAATGCCAGTAGTTTTACAAATTGAAGTGTGAATGTTTAGCTCCGACTGAATTGGATAGGAAATAGGATCGTATCTAACAGACAATCTTATCTCTTCTGAATCACTAACTGAAAGCTGTTAGATAACTGAAAATTATCAATAAAATTTTAACTGCATCACAAATTTAAATCTAGCTGTTTTTCGGCCTGATGAAAAACTGTCCTTTTTAATTTTGTTGATAGTTATTTTAAGTGCATCTGAGGAGAATGAGAATAAATAATTCTACATAGCTTCTGATGCAGATCTCGCTTTTAATGTTCGACTTCAAATATTCTCTGTTGACAAAGCATATAGTTTGAATAGTTCTTAAAATATAGTATATACTTTGTTAAGATGTTGAGTCAATCAATTGCTTATATTGTTCTCTATATCTTTCTGTTGCATTTTTGTGGCATCTGCCATTTTCACAAAAACTGAAGAACGAGCCAAGAACCTCAAGAGCTAAAGCCATGAGTCACAACAGTTTGACCTAAGAGCCAGGCTCTGTAGCTGGGGCTGTAACAGACTCAAATCCTTTGTGGACTGAGAACAGAGAGGAAATGTAACTCACTGACTATTTGCATACAACATAAGGACCTGATTTAGCAAAGTACTTAAGCATGTAACTAAAGTTAAGTACATGCCTAGTCCCATTGAAGTCAATGAGACTATACATTCGCTTAAATTAGGCAAGTGTTTAAGTACCTAGCTAAACTGGAGCCTAAATTACTATTGTTCTAACTCCTAACAATATGCTGGAGAAGACACAGAGAGGCTCCTCTGCCCCAAAGAGCTTACAGTCTAAAGGACAGATACAGAGAGGACAACACACGTTGGGAAACCTGAACTAATAACTTGAAAGATTTATCTTCTCCTCCCATGCCCATTCCCATTATCTCTAGTGGAGCGGGTGTTTGACTGGACCAAGTGAGCACTGGTGGGGCTCATGCAAGAAGTGAGTCTTTTTAATAGGGATATGAATGAGGTGAGAGGATGGAGGCCTGGTGCACTGGAACTGAGAATTTGTTCCAAAATGGGCTGAAGTGTGGAAGAAGGCATGGAGATAGGAGTGAGAGAAGGAAACAAATTAAGCATTGAGGCTGATAATGTTGGCAGAGGCTGAGGAGAACATAGCAAAAAATGAGATGTGGGGTGAAATTGTGTAGGTCCTAGAAAGACAAGAAGTTTAAGCTTGCTAAGAAGGCAAAGGGGAGCAAGTAAAGGTATTCAACGGGTTAGGAAGGTAATCTGACCGGCTGCATTTTGGACAGGTTGTAATCGAGTGGTTTGGGTTTCAGGGAGGTCAGAGAAGTGGAGGCAGCAGGGAGGCAGGATATGATCTGGACACAAGTGAATGTTAATTAAAACTCTCTGATGCAGAATAGCTAAGAAAAACAATTATTTTACAAGTTTCATTCTATAATGATTTTGAGTGGAATCAAGTCAGACTTCGTAAATATTCAAAACACAAAAAGTTTTATTAGTAAGGAAGCAAATGTTTTATGTTTCTACTTACCTGCCTGTCTACTTCTGGAAGCAAAAGCAGAAGGTATTGTTGAAAATGCTGAGGTAAGGAAGCAAAGGTGTGTTTGTTTATTAAAGCCCTCAGGTTAGTGTTCACTAGAATAGATCCTGGTGTTTCTATGTCAATATCCTCAGCTTTGGTCCATTTCAAATGTCCTGGAGTAAATAAACAACACATTTACCTTTACCACAGATAACAGAGGGAACCGGAACAATAATTTTTCTCAAAAGTTATTTATATTTTATATAGTATAGTGCAGTCCAATAAGACAGAGCTTTGTGATGGGGAACACAGCTTTCTCCTGGATTCTAGGAGCTTCCTTTTATACATCCCAATGTTCACTTCCTCACCTTTCACAGCATCCATGTTCCAGTCTACACCATGACCAATATTCTCCTTCTTGAACTAGAAGTCAGGAAATCTTGATTTAGCTGAACAAGTAAATTTTCCTGTCATTTCACCAACATATTTTTAAGCATCTACTGCTAAGCAAAATTAGTTCACACAAGACTGAATGTCTGTTAGAACATATGTGGCTGCCTGAACAGGCTCAAGTGGGTGAAACTTTATTACACAGAGTGAAGTTTTTATTTGTGCTCCTGTACGTGCAGCACATTGTTGTACACCTATCATATTCATTTGCTTTTTCTATATATTACCACTCTTCTGTATTTTTATTCTCTCTTCAAAAACCCTTTGTGCATTATCACAACTTGAGACATGTGATCACAGAGGAGAGACTGTCTAATTTATTAGTGATATATTAATTTTGTGCAAATAAATTCATATTTTTCTGAATTTTCATAAAATCTAAAAGATGTAAATAGCATACTGCAACTGCAGACTAACCCACTAAGAATCTGTCAAACGGGACAAGAAGACTCATTAAATTAATTAGCTGACCAGTCCCAGCAAGTCCAAAAGAACATGCAAGTTCTAGGTGAGATTAAAAAAGAATAGATTTATACCCAGAAGGTTCAGTAGAAGTGCTCAAGACAGAAACTGCTGAGGCAAACCACCTGAGATTCTTGTTTGCTTTAATATTTCAAAAGTCCTGCAAAGCGATGCTTCAGCAAGGTCACACCCAAGCAACAAGGTGAGTCATGCCCAAGTTCTGAGGGAGTCCCCTGAAATTTTTTTGTCATTATTGTTAATATTGAGAATACTCAGCACTTATACAGGGCCTTTCATTTGAGGATCTCCAAGTGATTTGTAAAGGAGGGTAGATTATCCCTATTTTACAGATCGGGAAACTTGGGCAAAGAGACCTTAAAAGACTTGTTGAATGTTACTCAGTATGAAGAGTAACATGAATACAAGTACTACAATATGATTTTTCTGGATTTCTTAAGACCCTTATTGTTTGGTCTCTGCTGAAAAGCTATGATAGTGTCCAACGAAAAGTTTGCAGCCAATTTGCAAATTCTATAGTTTTCCGCTTTGAATGAATAGAGAAATTCACAGCCTCCCATAAATTTCCTGCAATTTCTTGTTATTTTTCAACAAGCAACACTGACTGAATGAGATAAGGGTTAGTTTGTCTTCAGCATCGTGTAACCTTATAAAACATATGCTTCGAACATCCTGCATTTCAATAGAGCAAAAACTCCATTAAAACCATTGAATCCCCTGTTATGAAGGACAATCATGTGGAAGAAGTGCTCATTTTAATGAGTGCATTACATTAAATTGCCTTCACCATCTGTTCCACCCACTAACTATACATGCAGAAAAAACATAATTTCCAAGTGTAATACGAGTAAGTATGATGTATATGATTTAAACGCATGTTTACAGTCCTTTCTTTTAACAACGTAGGATGCATCTGTCCTCACGTTTTAGGTGCAAATTGGAGAAAAATTGTTCTCCCCCACTAATATCTTCCCCTTTGATGGAAAAAGCTCATGGAAAGGGAAAAGGTGCTCCTAAAACTAAAAATGAGTTTTATACTGAGGAGTTGCTACCGTAGTATCTCCTCTAGAATGAAAGTTTCTGAGGTGGACAGAGGGTGTGATGTCTTGAAATTGCAAATAGCCCAAGAAGCTTTCAAAAAATCCAGTTTCGTCTTCACAGATCTGGGGTATACACATGTTGTGTTGGCTCCTTCACCCTGCGATCAACTTCAATTCAGTATTACTGCAGAGACCATATGAATTAGTAGGAGTAATTGCTTTAACAACACAACATATCATCCCCAGAATAAAGTGCCGGTAGACTATTCTAATGAAACTGTGAAAAAAAAACATGCTTAAAAATGTGTTCAGGAGGATGCCAAACATTGAGATGAGACAATACGTCTCTTCTTTGCTTATAGAGAGGTACCTCGGGCAGCCACCTTTTGAATTATTTTATGACCATCAACCTAGGGGACCCATAGCTATCAGAGAACTGGAAACTGAGGTCAGATAAAAAATAGAGCCCTGCAATTATAGAATACACCCCAAAGATGAGAGAAACTCACTCAGTTTATTGAGCTGGCAAAGGAGAAACTAACACAAGTCCCAATAAATCAGAAGACATGGTATGATAACAGGGGCAAGGGAATTAAATATAAACCAGGTGAAAAAGTTTTGCTTCTGCTCCACAGCAGTGAGACTAAATTAGTAGTAAAATGGCAAGGACCATGTAGTCATGAGACTGGTAAGTCCTGTATATTATGCAATTTCCACAGCTGGTAAACAAGGGCAAAAATATATTCTGTGAATTTATTCAAAAGGGTGGAATGAACCCCAAAGTGGTCAGAAGGGTTTTCTTGCAGGGCATACCACAAGTAAATCAGAGAGTACAATAGAAGAAATACGGGAGATCGGGAGAGTCTCTGGGAATTCAGATAGTTAAGCAATGTCTGGAATTGAACCAGGCACAGCATTGGGATTTGGACCTACTCTTAAAGGTATATAGCAATTATTTTACTAGTACCCCAGAACACACTGATACTTACTCACACAATAGATATCGAGGGCCATAAACCCATAAGACAAAGATTCAAGCGTATATCTGAATGGATGAAACCTTTGGCAGAGGAAGAAAAAGAAAACATGCTCAAATTAAAGGTTCCTGAAACCTCCAGAAGCCCATGGCATTCCCCAGTGGTTACTGTGCCCCCAAAAGATAGGGGAATTAGGTTCTGTATAGATTTCAGAAAAATTAATGCTATCTCTACATTTGATAACTATCCAATGCCAGGAGTTGACAAAACACTGGAGAAAATGGACATGGAAAATCTCTCTCAACCCTACATCTAGACAAAAATTACTGAAAGATCCCTCTAAACCCAGCATCCCATTGTAAAACAGAAGTTCCTACACCATAGGGATTTTTTTTTATTTAACAACAATACCATTTGGTCTATATGGCCCACCAGCCACTTTTTAATTAAAGATTGATGGATAGTCTGCTGAAAGACAATGTATGAAACTGAGTCACATAACTCGATGATGGGCTGTTATTTAGCAAGACTTGGGTGAACTATCTGGTACACCTAAGAGCAACAGTCTAAGGCTACATCTACTCTACAGCTGGGATCGACGCTCTGAGATCAATGCACCGGCGGTCAATTTAGCGGGTCTAGTGAAGACCTGCCAAATTGACAGCAGATCACTCTCCAGTTGACCCCTGTACTCTACCCCCATTGAGAAGAGTAAGGTAAGTCAACGGGAGAGTTTCTCCCATTGACTCCCCGCGGTGTGGACCCCACGGTGACTCGACCTAAAGTACGTCAACTCCAGCTACGTTATTAAAGTAGCTGGAGTTGCATGGCGTAGGTCGACTTACCACGGTAGTGTAGACATAGCCTAAGAATTACTTATAGTAATCAATATGAAGACATGTGTTTAGCAAACAAAGAAATAAAATATCCTGTGGGGTTTTTTTTGTCTTTTTTCAGAAAATGGATTCATAAAACTAAAACAAGACAAAGTAAGGACACTGAAGGAGACCAAGGTTCTTAGCACCAAAGGAAAACTTAAATCCTTTAAAAGGTTAGCCAGCTACTACAGAAAGTTTATTCCTAACTTCTGAGATGGCTGCTCCACTAACAGATCTCACCAAATACATATCAAAAGGACTCAACAGACTGCTGAATGTGAACAATCCTTTGTGGAGATAAAGAAACAGTTATGTTATTACCCCATTTTACGTAGCCCAGTCTTTGAAAAACCATTTATTTTGCAAACAGTTGCTTCTAAACTGGGGATAGGAGCAGAGCTGAGCCAAGAATTTGAAGAAATGGAACACCCTATTCTGTATGTGAACAGAAAACTGTTCTTCAGAGACAGAAACACTCCACAACAGAATAGGAATGTCTGGCTTTTGAAAGGTTACTTTATCTCCTCTTAGGACAAGATTTTACATTAATTACAGATCATCCTCCTCTAAATTGAACAATATGAAAATATTTGGTATTTAGCACTACAGTCATTTAGCTTCAAAATAATGCATGAGTCCTAAAATCAACATAAAAATGAGGGTACCGTGTCTCATTATGGGATGAAATATGAAAATGTTATTGAACTAACAGGTTTTCTCCTGACAAGAAGAAAGAATGTGCCATTCTCTTCGGGAATAAGAAAGAGAAGATTGGGAGAAAACATAACAGGAGATAAGAATACTTTCCAGCTAGTAAAGAGGGTAATGCAAAAAGCAGTAGCTAGTTACAAAATGGCCTCTTTGGAGGCCAAAATGCAACTACTTGGCTCTGTCAAATTTAAAAGGCCAGTTGCAGAAAGGCATGCTAGGAAAAAGATTCCTATATGAAGGCAACCCTGCGGAATTCACAGGGATGAGGTAGCCATCAAAGGAGGTATGCTACTGGGGAAGAGCCTGCTTTTGCATTGATAACAGCATCAGCATATTACAGTGACAAAAGGAACTCTCTAAAGGGAGATTACACGATTTATAAAAACTTCAGTATTATAGTAACAAATAAAATACTTTAGACATTCCAAGTCCTACTCACCTAAACCAGACTTTTTTAATCTCTTTAAGTGCTGACTTGTTTGTTTTCCAGTTGGAGATTTTTGCCCATGTTTCATTTCTTTATCAGAACTGTCTGCTTCACCATTTTTTGATTCAGATCCTTAAAAAAACCAGAAACACATTACAGGGATGCACTTTATTCCTCCTTCAAAACAAAAACAAAAATAAGGGTTTTCTTTTTTTTTTTTTTAAATCAAGAGCAACATCTAATTTATCTGATACTTGCTGAAAGGTAATATACCTTTTTGGCCACAATTTGATTCCTGAGCACTGGAGGAAATGGAAGGAAAAGTTCAGTAAATCAAGTAAGTTGTGAAAACTAAAGTTTGCTGAACACTGCAGTCAATCAAGATGTTCACTAATCCAATATAAATAGTGCTCTGCTATGATACTCAAGAAATATCTTTAAAAATAATTAAGCTCCATATTATGGAGTAATAAAGCAATCAAGGGAGAAAAAAAATCATTTCTTTGCAAAGTAACTTTTACAAAAGAGGCGTACCTGGAAAATACAATCATCGATCTGTTATAAATGTGGATGTACATCTCTGTAGGATCCTTTTAAAATGAAGCGGCTAACAACCAGAACTAAAGGCCAGGGTTGCACCGTGGTGATAAGAATGTTGCCAGAACAAAAAACCTAATGCAAGGATCTTTGGTATTGCAATGGAGAACTGAGACACAAATTCATACTCACAGAGGAGTTGTTTTTTGATGGCGTTGAATGCTAGCATGTGGTCTTCCATTAGAGTTCCACAGACAAACAGAAATGTTACTTTGCATTCCCTTAAAGCTGATTCTGCTATCAATTGTCAGTTTATTATATACTTTCAGTTTTTTAATAATAAAACAAAGAAAAAACCCTCCATCTTTGACTCACTAGATTTGGTAAGGAAATAAAGAAGTTATACAAAACTACTATGTGGAAATATCATTATTTGCAGCAATTCTAAATTTTGTATGCTACAGATTCATTCAGAGGAAGGCTTTGTGACTAGAACTAATATTTCACACAGTCCTTTAGCTATTTACCTGAAGGTGAATCCGACTGCTCATCAGACACCTTTAATGGTGTCAAAACAACACGAGGAACAGTCTTGTTAACCATCATTGAGACTCCATTTCTTCTTTTCTGCTGTTGTCTTAAAGCCTATAAAAATAACAAAACATAAAAATGCAACAAAAATACTGCTTTTAAGTGGATTACATGAGACATTTGCCTACCATTAAATTGAACCTCCTAAGATAATTGTACTTTACATAGTTACTGATTTTTCAGACTTCACACTAGCCCCCTTTATGTCATTTTCTTTTAAAAGCATAAAATGAGGCTTTTGGTTTTTAAGATAAAGAAGATGCACCTTAGATCATTTTCCAATACAGTTTTGACAACAAAGAAGCATATAACTGTTTGCTCTACCTTAGCAGCACAACATGATAACCCATGGAATTTGAAACTAAGACATCCAAGGAAAATAAATGTAAAATAAATGTTTTGAAACCAGAATAAAAATGTGTGTGTCTGCACATCTCTTGCAGGTGCATCCTCTCCAGTATACTGCTCAGTCAATCAAGTTAACACAGAGTGTCATCAGTATGTACAGCATGTAAGGACTACAGTATTGATGCACTCACTCAGCCGTGAGTAGTGCTGCACAAAATCACTGAACATGGCAGGAATCATTTATTTCTGTGAAGGGAATCAGTCCTAATCTTGGAAACCTTGCAGCACTTGGCTTCTGTCTGCTTGACTTTGGGCATTAACCTTCAGAACACGAACATGATGGTGTTCTGGCAAATCCAGGGGAAAATGAGACAAGAATAAATCTCTACAAATGGGAGTGCTTTGTGTTTCATAAATGGATCAACCACAGGGGTTAATAATGTAATACAAAAATATAAAAAGTTTAGAAACAGTGAATATCTGCCAGATTATTTTATACAGAAAAAGACATGAGAATCAAAGGTCTTAAAAATATATGAATACGAACTTTTGCCAGTTAAGATATTTACAAGAATTGAAAGTTTGGAACAAGTCAGAATGGACTGGACTTCAATACTGATCTTCTCTAATCTTCTGCAACCTAAATATTGCACTATTCTTTTCCTCTCTGATTTGTGTTTTGGTTTTTTAGATGGTACTCAAATAGAGGGCATGTTTGGAAGGACTAAAGGGATTATTCATACTAAACATCAGTGCCTGGATTTACGAAATTAATTCTGTAATTCATCTGCAGTACATTCATAAAATATTTCACATAGGTAAAACAATTCCAAAATCCTAAACAATTATCTATTGCATTTAAATAATACACTATAAAATACGTTCAGCCACATAAAAATATAGTTAAACTATTTCATTAATGTATTAATAGGGTGCTTATCCAAAGGCATCTAAGCACCATGTAATACAAACCAAAATAAAACATCTGGAAATCAAACGAAAGAGAGAAGCTGCTCAGATCCACATGAGGTTATCCCAAAGGTCAGCGCAAGCAGAAACCAGAACAGTCAAGACCAACCCCAAATTTCACACCTCATCTCACCAGCCATACTAGAATGTACACAGTGCCAAAAATTGTCTTGAAACATTTCCCTCAATCCATAGTATTGCCTGGCTAAAATTAAACCCAGATGTCACTTACCCAAATAACAATGTCATTTAGATAGTAAATTTAAAAAAAAAAAGTCAATAAAGGATTAATTGAAAAGGAAGCAAAGTTGTGTGATATCAGTCAGCATACATACGTAACCACAACTCATCTCTCTTTATTAACTCCCTTAGCAGCTTCAAATACGTGTTGAACTGCAGGGAGAGGAGATTATAAACCTGCAATCTCCTACGGGGAGACCCCTAAAGTGAAATTGAGCCGGTGCCCGTGACCAGAGTCCACCCCCTACCAAGACTGAGCATATCCATTCGGGAGCACTCTCACTCCCCTCCACCATGGACTTCAACCTTGTCATCAGCACCTGATGGAAACCAGTATTTTGTATATATTACACAGAAAATGCAACAGAGGCATATTTGCTTTCTGATGAATCAGTTTGATGAGCGAAAGTAAGAGATGGGGTATTCTCCATCCACAAGAAGTTTTAGTCTATTTCAATCTAACGTAGCCATTTTCTAATGAACCCATAACCAATGTATCTGGGCATCGAATACAAAGTTACGCTTCTCTTCGTCACTCAGATTTATTTTTAATTTAAATTTTCATAATTTATTTGTTTTGAGACCCATGGTCTTCTATTTAACAATCAAGCAGCTAACTATGGGAATGATCCTGGAAACTTATTGCCATGCATGGATCTTTCCTTGTGTCTGGAGCCCCACCTGGAGTCCTGGTGGAGGAATTGAAATAAGGGTCCGTACACGTGGATACGTGCAGGATTGGGCCCTAGGATAATGAAAGCTATAAAGCTACATGTGCATTGTACTTTTACTTTAGTTAGTTATAAAAGTACCAATGAAGAATATGGTTTCCAGCGAGGAAAAAATGTAAAACTACTAACTCAATCCATGCCTGTCCTCCCTCCAACCTCCCAAAGGAAAAATATGGAAAAAAACTGAATAATTTAAAATTGATATCTATTGTAAAGCAATGTCTGGGTTTTTTGTCAGCCCACCCTGTTTGCTGGGGGATGCTAATCCCTGCTGACTCATCATAACAGACGGAGCTTGTCACTTCCACCCTAGATTTAAGGCCCTTTGGGCAGTGGGAGCTGAGGTCTAGCACTGAGAGGTTTTTGCAAGAAAAACGTAGGAAGAGACAAGATTAGGAAGACATCTCAGTCAGAGGTTTATGTTTTTATTGTTATTCTAGTAACCAATAAAACCCAATTCCAGAAAGAATAAGTTTGGACTAAAGAAGCGTGTGCATACTCTTGCAAGGTGGAGACTCTACCTGCATACACCTAACCTGAGGGGTATCAATTTTAGGATATAAGACTACTGAGAAGAATCTTGCATCCTAAGATTAATTAGGATAAAAGGCTGTAAAAGGCAGAGTCCAAAAGAGAACACAAATTACTTGATTAACAGCCTACTTTACTAACTGTAGAATTCTAATTCCCAACTGATTTCCATTAAGTAGTCACGAAGGAAAGCTTGCTTTTTTTTTTGCCCCCACTAGAGAGCAGCAATGCACTGGAGGTTTCGTGGTATTTCCTAAAATACAGGCCAATTATATTTAACTGATTTTAAGGTGGGAAAGACTCTGACCCAGGTGGGAAAATGGCTGTTCTCCCTGTTAACAACTGAAAAAAGCCTCCCTTAGGGGAGGAATAAAAGAAAATGATATCAAGCCAAACAGTAACTGGGGAGAAGAAAAACCACACACACCCTAAAGATGGTGTAAATTCCTCTCCAAACCCAGAAGATCAAATCGTCAAGTTTTGTGTTTGTACCTTACACTGCTCTGAAATCTGAGTGAATTTTTTTTCATCTCTACAATTCATAAAGGAATAGTGCAGCACACAGATAAAGAATTAATACCGAAAAACACTTCTATTTGAGATTAAACGCATGACATGCGGAGAACGTTAAAAAATCAGTTATTAACAACACAGCTATGTAACACTTGGTTGCATCAGGCAACATCATCCTGGATTGCTACTTTGTGCTATAAATGTCAAGTCTACATTCTGAAACTTCTATCATGAAACATAACCTTTGAAATTTCACACATTATGGATCAGAAATGTTAGGCTATGGAATTTTTCTGGTCTGACATATGAAAAACAGGATCTATGCCATGCTGAAGAAAATCTATTACGCAAAATAAATGAGTCCACACCATGACTATGGATTCTAAATTGGAAAAGATGAAACAGATAGATTTATACTGTATCACCAATTCATTTCACATCACCATATATGTAGTGAAATTCATAAATCTTTGTCCCTTCGCTTACCCTTTTCTGCTAGCCAAATTAAAGAAGTCTAACTGCTATTCCTCCATTAAACTAAAATCTCACTGACAACTTTTTTTCCACAGATACTAAAAAAACCACAGCAGTGAGCATTACAACATACTTCCAATATTCTTATGAGGCTGCTACATGCTTAAGCTTTTTAACACACACTAAAAATGTTGAATCATAAATACATAAGTGCAACACTAAGCACTTTGTACAATAGTATTATCTTAAAACAGTCTCATGAAAACTGCTACAGAATATAAGAGTAAGATCCAAATACATGGAAGGAATTTACTTATTACATGCTAGACCAGTGGACCAGGATTAATAACGTATGTAAGAGTAATGGTAAATAATTTTGAGAGGCAGGGCAGTCCAGTGGATAGAGTACTGGACTTGAACTCAGAAGACTTGAGTTCTAGTCTCATCTCTGCCACTCATCTGCTGTATGACCCTGAGCATTACACTTCTGTATCTGTTTGGATTCCCACCTTTTGTCATATCCATTTAAACTGCAAGCTCTTTGGGGCAGAGCTTTCTTCTGAAATGTATTTGTATAGTGACTAGCACAATGGGGTGCCATTCTTGGTCAGGCTTCTATATGCTACTATAATACAAATTAACTGAACATTATGTACATGAGTGATGGCATGGAGGTAAAATGTAATAAAACATACAGCAGCATGTGTGTGTTAAACCAGCGTTACTTCTTCTACAAGAAGCTTGATCATACATCCACAACTACAATTTCCATAGATCATTGTAGTACAAAAGTAAAACTATTTTTTGTTGCTTTTCAACAGCACAAAGAAATTGGAAAGACAAAAGGGCTCATGTTTGTGTTAAATAACCATTCTGACTTGCATAAGAATCGGGACAAAGATGGCATGTGCATCAGTTAACTCACTAATGATTTTACTTTCAAAAGAAGAGAGTTTGTTTCAAAACAAAAAATGGTTTGTGTAGTATTAAGTGGTTAACAGTGATCAACTGAAAAATCTTCTATGGAAAAAAACTCTCTCTCTTCCAACTTAGCAAAAAGCAAACAAGCTACACAGGAAGCAGCTTGTGTCATATGTTTTTATTTTAATAAAAAGACTGGACTATATTAATGTGATCTAGATACTGGTTAGTTTGCACTTGAAGGGTCTACATGGTGCAGTGCAGCATGCTAGTACGTGCTGCAATTTACAGCCCCACGGTCTGAACTGCTGAGTCATGCAGACTATTTTGTAATTAAAATAAAAACCAAATCACCATTTTCCTTCAAACCAAACTCCCCAACCATGGAGCACAGACCACACAAAGGATATGCTCAGCTAGATTCTCTTTCCGTTTCTCCTAAATAAAACATGTATCATGCCACTTTTAACTGAACTAGTGACATTACATCAATGTAAATGACAACTGTGCAATGTACCTTGCTTCTCTGCAGACCTGCCCCATGCCCACACACAGCATGCCAGTCAACAGTGCAGGCACACTGCCATCTGGGTACCTATCCCATAGTCGCCAGCATAGCTCCCTAAAGTAATGGGTTGAGAGAGATTTGGAAAGTCTTCTTTGAATCCAAGGGAGTCGTGGAATAAGGTGGTCCAACTTCCATATCTCCCTGGGAAACACAGCCATTTCTGCAAAATATTTTCAAAATGGAGGTCAGGCTGAATGCACAGAGCTCATTATTTGCCCAGGGAGAATTTTCTGCTGGAGGCCATGAAAATTAATGGCCAGACATTACATGTGGCCCAGGAGAGGCAGCAGGGGATGTTCCAGTGGAAACTTAGATGAGCAGTGCATGGAAAACATGGGGGCAACTTGTTTGTCGAGAGAGAAGCTTGAGCCACCCTCAACCTAGCCTAAATGACTCCATGAGTGACTTAAAAGAGAATTTTGTCAAGCCAAGTGCTACATTTGGGACAAGACCATCATCACAGACTGGTGGACAGAGTTGTTCAAGACTTTGGAGAAGCAGCAGGGGCTGCAAAACTTCTAAAGAAGTAAGGAGAGCTTTTAGCTCCTGTCTCAAAAGCTGACCCCAACAATGCAGCAGTGGTGGATTTGACCTGAGGTAGTTGCTAATATAAGGATACATTTTTTGATACATTTTAAAATCCTTATATGATTTTGGGTGTGGGAAATGGTAAAGGAGAGAGGTGCCCAGAAGGATTTAATATGGTAATGTTTCAAGCTTAAAACATTTTTCTTAATGAAATTTAAGAGAAAGAAATCCTGAAAACCATGTTTATTAAAACACAAAACATTCAGGCCTGCTGCAATAAGCATCCAATACAATTAGCCACAACCCCCCCACACAGTTAGTTATTGGACACAATATGAACAGAGAATGAACCTGCTCCTGTTCTCTTTTTCCTGACAATAAGCAGGGGTTGAGTACCATGAAAATGACCAGGAGGCAAGTTCTATAAATACTGCTACTTTCCCATACCATGGCACTGTCTTGAGGAGCTGGCGTCCACGCACAGGGACCTGTGGAAGGACACATCATGCACTTTGCTTTCAGGCTCTACATGTACTCCCTGAAGAGCAGCCTCTAGAACACTTGTGCTTCCAGCCTCATTTTCCTGTCATGATCATTTTAAGTCATGACTTCTCAGTTCTCTTCCCTATTCGTCTTGGAATTCAAAAAAGCAACTTAGTTTGTCCTCCTCACACTTCTGTTTCTTGGCTGCATTTAGTAAGTTCTATCACTGTCCCTTTCCATGTTTCCCTGAAGGTAAAGAAACAATTCATCTCTCTCATTTTTCACCTGTTGACACGAAGATTTGTCAAGCAATCTGCCTCTTGTGTTGCCAGACGTCTGATCACACTCTGCTTATGCTGAGAGCTAGCATTTCCCAGTTGTGGCCTGGATGCAGTGGTGGTTTCTAAAATGAAATATAAGGAAATAGTTAATATGCACATTAACAGACTAGACCCCTTACAATACCAAGAATGCAATACAAGCAACGATTTTAAGTTCACTTTGGAATTCCAAAGCCTCCAAGGAAGACACCCTGTGCTAGGATTAGAGATGGTAATGATCATCTCCCTAAAATTTATTTATTTTTGTTCCCTGATGAAATTTTGGGTTAGCTGGAAGGTGTTTGAGTGTGTTCCCGGTCGGAGGTAAAGGATGTACATTGCAGTACAGTGAGATTAACACTGGGTTACTTACTGCAGACTGCAAGATTCATGGAAAGACCCTCTGCACTAGATTGTAGCAAATGAAAGGAATTGCTATTAAGGTGAGCGTAAGGTGGCAGGGGGAAGAGAGGCTGATATATTTGCTGTACTTATTTTCTCAGTTGGTAACATAGGATGTGCAATGGAGCTGAAGAAAGTGAAGCGAGTTTATAGGAGGGTCAGGGAGTTTGGGAACTGAATTAAGGATGAATGTCTACAGCACTGTCTTTCCCAGAATATTTTTTTAGAACATTTGGGAAACTCTGGGCTAAATTACACCAATATCTGATAGGCCAGTATCTTGTGCGGACTGACAGAGCCATGCTTTCACTGCTCTGGCCTATAGCTGCTTTAAAGCAGGTTGCTACCTGATAATAGCTTAGACTTGTGTCCCATGTATGTGATAGAAAGACAACATGAAATGTAGTTAGAAATAGATAAGTGCTTTATGTCCTCTTACCCAAAAGCAGCATGTGGACCAAGCCATAGTCCCCATCATGTAGCTTTCTGAAAGCATTCCGTTTTGCCATTTTTAATATATCTGTGTTTCTGTAACTTTATTTTTTAGCTTTCCCTGCTTGGTCATCCTGTTGAGACTGGTCTTGTGGCATGGCTCAGAAACAATTACGCAGAATTTGCCAAGTACTTGTATCCTTACTTTGAACAGCAAGTGTAGCTGACAAATGGGGTGTTGTGCGTGGGGCAAATGGAGAGGGCTCCTGACTCTGGCAGCGTTCACTGGAGGAAGGGGTATGGAGCTGCCATTTTTCCTACCACAACACAGCAAGTGGAAGGGTTCCTTCCTCCCTCAGAAGAGACTGCATCTACCCATTTCAAGAAAGTTATAGCAGTGCTCAGATGAACCCAGCCATCAAGCATGCAGATAAAGCCCAAAGCAGTAAAAACAGCAGCAGCAACATACCTTGTGTGGAGGTCCCCTTATTTCCTGAGCATCACATCCTCCCAAACCCACTTGGCTGCTGTCTCTGGAACTTGTCTCAATCAAGAGGGCTTGAGGCCCCAGCACAGTCGCAGACATGTTCTGGCCCTCACTCTGATTCTAGGCCTGGATGATGGTGTCCTTCTCCTCTTCCTCCCACAGCACGCTGCTGGGTGCCTTGGTGCTGTCAAAAAGGAACTCCGCTCCAAAGGGCTAAAAGTGAGGCAGATTTTCTTCCCTGCCTGGAAGGTCTACTGGCACCCCAGGCATTGTTGCACTGCAGCTTCAGACTCTTTATCTTCTCCTGGCACTGTCCCATGGAGCAAGTGATAAACTCCTGGGCAAAATGCTTTTACAC
The DNA here is from genome assembly GCF_965152235.1 of Eretmochelys imbricata. NCBI lineage: Eukaryota > Metazoa > Chordata > Testudines > Cheloniidae > Eretmochelys > Eretmochelys imbricata. The sequence goes on from NC_135573.1 coordinate 75,238,622, forward strand.
CTGGTCACAACAGAGTTCAGCAGATACTATCACTTCACCATCCTTGTGGTTCACAAGCGTCCTGTGTCATCTACACCAGACCAGTCGGTAGATATGCTCATATGATGGCTTCTTCTGAGAAATGCCCCAAGAGCAGCTTGGTAAATGTAGCAATCACAAAGAAGTGGACGCTAGTGAGAATGTGTGTGCCATGAGATCTGAAGTAGGTGCAGCAGCTCATTCAGTACAAGTGAGGGACTTGCAGAAAAAACTTGACCCAGATCAATAGAACAGAAATTTTACCAGAGAGGCGCACTGGAAGATGGAGTAATTGCCCATCGCAGCTGCTATGCCAGAACTTGAGGTCTGTACTTGAGTTAACCTTGCTCACAGCAAGTGCAACTTACAGAGCAGTGTGATCACCTGTGTTCCATTGGTAGCAAGTGTGTGTGTGTAGATTGTTACTTGCACGGTAGGAGATCCTCACACTGGTTAGCAGGCCAAAATCCTCTAGTGTAGACAAGATCATAGAGGGCAAAACAACAAGGGAATGCATGCCACATCCCCTCCCCAATAGTGTTGGATAAGAAGAGCTGTGTGGCATGCACCTGCCTCCAAAAGCAAGGAAGAAATAAGAATCTAGCAAAGGAGAACCTGCCAGCAGAAGCCATACATAAATGGGAGCTCTACCTCAGGAACTATTTTAGAGCAAGCCATCATAAACTAGGATCAAGTTGTTAAACCTTCCATTCAGTTATAATCAAGAGCAAAGTCAGGTGATGAAAATCCCCCAACCCTCCACAGAAGGGGAGACTAATGTGCCAGGTACTGGAAACTCACTCAAGACTGAAATACTCGAAACATTTGCCCCAAAAGTGTAACACAAGAGAGGGTTTCAGAGTAACAGCCGTGTTCGTCTGTATTCGCAAAAGGAAAAGGAGTACTTGTGGCACCTTAGAGACTAACCAATTTATTTGAGCATAAGCTTTCGTGAGCTACAGCTCACTTCATTGGAGTGCCACAAGTACTCCTTTTCTTTTTACAAGAGAGGGTGGCAATACTAAAAAGCTCCAGGGATTGGGACATTAAACACAGGCCTTGCAAGATGAGATGCGAGCTATGACACAGACTCTTAGAGTGGACTACCACCGCAACCTCCCCTATCCCTGAATAGCAGAGCGCAGAAGTGACTAAGCAAAAGTGCCCATCCCCCACTGCCATTCTGACCTAGTCATGGGCAGGACCCAGGACTCAAAAGGTGCCCTCCTTCTCACACCACAGGCACAGCCACAGAAGCATGGTGATACTGGAACAAATCCCAGTACACAAGGGGAGGCATGTCTTAAAGATGCAGAATGTTGCAGGGGAAACTAAACCTACTCTTAGTGGTCTAAACCAAAAGATTTCTAGAAATCTTTATAAAAAACAACCCAAACTCCAACATAATACTCTAAAGCCAACTCCGCATGATTAGTTTGGTTTAATAACTATATTAACAGAGCAGACCACTCCACCTGAGCTCAGATCTTCAAGCAGTATTTCACATTATCAGCTGGACTTTCATTTACATTTAATGGGCAAAAATTAAGCAAAAGATCAATATTAATTAAAAAAATCTTCCCTTATTTAATATGATGAAGGGGAAAAATGGTTGAAAGAATGCTTTGTGGACTGCCATTTTGTGAGGGACTGTTTTATTAATGAAAAAATAAATGTACAACTAGGCAAGTGCTCACTGTGACACTGTACAGCACAAGTAGCTCTTATTAAGAGCACAATGAAGGTTTAGCTTCTTGGTATTGCAGAATAGAACCAGTAAGTTAATATCAGTTGGTGGAGTGTCACATACAATTGCCTAATGTTTCTGTGTATTCAAACATACTGCAGGCTATTCTCTGTGCAAAGACGACACATTATGTGTCCATAACACCAATACAAACCCTGAAGAAAGGATATATGGTAGGTGAATAAACTTTCAACAGCAATTTTCTGAACAAAATTGCTATTGAAAGTTCATTCATCTATCTTATAGGATTTACAATACTGGATTATATCAAATACAGTATCTTGCCTGTGGCAGTGGCCAATACTTGAGGCTTCATAGGCAAGTAAAAAAAAGTGCAAAAAACCTCATCACCTCAACACACCTAACCAATTGTGCAATGTTGTACATGATGTAAACCATTCTTCACAGACAGCTGTAATAATAAACTCACAACCTGAAGAATAAGATCTAATTACCATAATCTTAATTACAGCTGCTTTCCATTCTTTCTATTGACTACTTAGCATTCTGGTACTCTTGCAAACCTACTGCCCTATGGACAGTTTTGCAAGGACTTCCATCTCGGATATGAATTTTTATGTTAATAAAGCTTCTGTAATTGCTTTTGGTCTCTGTTCATTTGTTTTATTTTTGTTTTCAGCATTTTCCATCCCCTTCATTCCCCCAAAAGCAAGTAAGTGACAAATCTGACCCTAACTGTTTAAATAAATGTTGACTCTTTTCTACTCTAAAGGTTAGGAGTTCATGTAAAACAGTAGTGGCTTAAACACCATCCTGGCCACTATGGATGTAGAAGCCCTCTACACCAACATTCCACACAAAGATGGACTACAAGCCGTCAGGAACACTATCCCCGATAATGTCACGGCAAACCTGGTGGCTGAACTTTGTGACTTTGTTCTCACCCATAACTATTTCACATTTGGGGACAATGTATACCTTCAAGTCAACAGCACTGCTATGGGTACCCGCATGGCCCCACAAGTATGCCAACATTTTTATGGTTGATTTAGAATAACGATTCCTCAGCTTTCGTCCCCTAGAACCCCTACTCTACTTATGCTACATTGATGATATCTTCATCATCTGGACCCATGGAAAAGAAGCCCTTGAGGAATTCCACCATGATTTCAACAACTTCCATCCCACCATCAACCTCAGCCTGGACCAGTCCACACAAGAGATCCACTTCCTCGACACTATGGTGCTAATAAGCGATGGCCACATAAACACCACCCTATACCGGGAACCAACTGACCGCTATACTTACCTACATGCTTCCAGCTTTCATCCAGACCACATCACACGATCCATTGCCTATAGCCAAGCTCTACGATACAACCGCATTTGCTCGAACCCCTCAGACAGAGGCAAACACCTACAAGATCTCTATAAAGCATTCTTACAGCTACAATACCCACCTGCGGAAGTGAAGAAACAGATTGATAGAGCCAGAAGAGTACCCAGAAGTCACCTACTACAGGACAGGCACAACAAAGAAAATAACAGAACGCCACTAGCCGTCACCTTCAGCCCCCACCTTAAACCTCTCCAGCGCATCATCAAGGATCTACAACCTATCCTGAAGGATGACCCATCACTCTCACAGATCTTGGGAGACAGGCCAGTCCTCGCTTACAGACAGCCCCCCAACCTGAAGCAAATACTCACCAGCAAACACATACCACACAATGAAAACACTAACCCAGGAACCTATCCTTGCAACAAAGCCCGTTGCCAACTGTGTCCACATAGCTATTCAAGGGACATCATCATAGGTCCTAATCACATCAGCCACATCAAAGGCTCGTTCACCTGCACATCCACCCCTGTGATATATGCCATCAAGTGCCAGCAATGCCCCCTGCCACGTACATTGGTCAAACTGGACATTCTCTACATAAAAGAATAAATGGACACAAATCAGACGTCAAGAATTATAACATTCAAAAACCAGTCTGAGAACACTTCAACCTCCCTGGTCACTCCATTTCAGACCTAAAAGTCGCAATTCGCCAACAAAAAAACTTCAGAAACAGACTCCAACGAGAAACTGCAGAATTGGAATTAATTTGCAAACTGGACACCATTAAATTAGGCTTGAATAAAGACTGGGAGTGGATGGGTTATTATCCAAAGTAAACTATTTCCCCATGCTAATTTTTCCCCCTACTGTTACTCACACCTTCTTGTCAACTGTTTGAAATGGGCCATCCTGATTATCACTACAAAAGGTTTGTTCCCCCCAGCCCTGCTGATAATAGCACACCTTAATTAATTGGTCTCATTACAGTTGGTATGGCAACACCCCATGTTCTCTGTGTATATACATCTTCCTACTGTATTTTCTACTGCATGCATCCGATGAAGTGGGTTTTTATTTGCTAAATGTAACCCAGACACAAAATAAAGGAAAAATTAACCAACACCACCTCATTACACCAACATTTAAGAAAAGTTTTATTTTATTTGATAAAATAAAATCTTTAAGAAATGGGAACCATTTCTGCCTTTGGCAAACAGAAAGCAGGATTAGAGTGATGCTTTTTAAACAAGCATTTCTATGGTTTTTCATTCACTCTGTTCTAACATGATACTGATTAGCACTGTTTGGAGCCAATTTTTCACATCATTATACTGTTCAGTTTACATCAAACCATGAATATTCAGTCACCTGTTCTAAGCTTTATTATTTATTGTGCAACCTAAACCCATCCAAACTCAGTTTATTCAAAACAGACACTCTCAGGTACTGTATTTTTGCATTAAATACAGTATGTGGACACACACTCACTCTATAGAGAAACTGAACAGCAAGTACACTCACCTTTCAGTGCTACAACCTCTCTCAAAATCTGTTTTGCAAAATTTATTTTAGAGAAGTTTGTCAACAAAAGGGCTTATATAAACAAAACTTGGGAAGTAACAATAAAGCATACAAAACTTTTTCACTTGCACAGGAACCATTTAAAAACCTCCTCAAGTATACAATAATAAGCAGGATTACAGCACAAGTGCAAAGAACACAAAAGCTTCAAAATTTCCCCCCACAACAGTTCTTCTTATTGCAGATGTTTACAGATCAAGAAAGAAACATCCAGCTTCATAAGTTGTTGGTATTTTTATTAGAAATGTCTTCACATTTTTCTGTGGTATTTCCACATTGATTTCTTGTTTAAATAGTCCTGAGCAACATGTTAAAAAGAAAGCCACCTGACTACCAATAAATACCAGCTTACCTGTTTAAGTGCCTTTTTGGTGTGCTGCTGGAAGGAAGACACTAGCTTGTTTTGCACTGGTGTGTTAGTAAGGCTTGAGTCTCGAGTGGAAGATGCTTCTTCAGGTATCTGCTTCGGACAAACTATGAAAAAAAAAAAAGAAAAGAAAAGCATTTTAAGAATACCATTGCTTAGGAACTTGAGGTCTTAAGAGGCTCCTACAAATGGAATAAGAGAACCCGTCACCAGAAAGCAATCTCCACAGCTGATGGCCCATGAAAGTCATGGAGTCCCAGGGTCTGTATAGACTTGAATTTTCAGCCACACCCTAACTTCTAATGCATCGCTTCACAAATGTTTGTTTCTAATCCTACACTTGAATAGAGGTGAGAGCTGAGTTCCAGAATTATAGAATATCAGGGTTGGAAGGGACCTCAGGAGGTCATCTAGTCCAACCCCCTGCTCAAAGCAGGACCAATCCCCAACTAAATCATCCCAACCAGGGCTTTGTCAAGCCTGACCTTAAAAACCTCTAGGAAAGGAGATTCCACTGCCTCTCTGGTGAACGTTCACGCTGGGAGTTATACTACAGTGGTCTAATTATATTACTAAATTTCCCCTTGTAGACATCCAAGCTCTAAGTGGCAACAGGGGCTGGGCCAGGACAGAAGTTGTGGAGTGTAGGAAGCTCCAATTACATACACTGAGCTATTTTCCATGCCACCCCACCACACTGGGGATCCTCCCCAATTCAGAAAACTAAAACTTTTCTCTTGAATAAGCCAGTCTATTGCAGAACCAAATTCTATATCCTTCTGTACAGCTCCGGAGCTCATGGGTATTTTCCATGTGATCAAACCTTGAAGTGGCAACTGAAATATTTTACATATATCATAATGTTTTCTAAATAGAAGTAGACAGTACCTTATTTTCCTCAGGAAGTTTAACAAGATTACATGTCTGAATATATATTTAGAAGAGAGACACTGATGGCCCTGTGTTCTAAAAATATTTATAAATATGTAACTGCATAACAGATTGTAATGGCTTCGAAGCCCTCCCCGTCTATCATGTAACTATTGCTTGATAAACAAAGAACGCACACATGCTCATTTGAATGATGGACTGGAATAGCTCACAAAAAGGAGTTCTGGTCTCCCAGGCAAATATATGTTGCTATTTTTCAGGTCTCTTAAAAATACATGTTTTAATGAGTTAATATTACTGTACTTGCTTTTAAACAGCTGCCTGAATGTGTGTTTGTGTCAGGGTCTCTAAGGTAAGAAAAAGCAAAGTAAATTAATTTATTTTTTAAATCCAACTATATTTAAACAATATTAAGGCTGCAAAAACAGCCAAAAAATTCTATTAGACTTACTTTTCAGCAGATATAAGTAAAATGGTTGCAGACTCTGATGCTTTGTCTATACTGCTCCTCCCACCAATTTTAAACACCAGCCCAGCTAAAACAGTGTTAGAACCAGTTTGAATTTTGGGTACATTTCCCCATGCTCACATAGTAAGGTTTCAATCCTGCTCTCAGATACACAGTGAAGATTGCCACATACCTTGGAATATCTACTATAGTACTATACACGTGTAAACAACACAGTAGATGGTTTTCCAAAATGTGCAATGGCGTGTACCACATCTATAAAAGCAGGTTTGGGATCCTCAAAAGAGTTGCAATGGCATACGTCAGCTGTGAATTTGACCTTATACTTTTATCTTGATTTGCTGTATGCTTTTTCTTTTTATTGCTCAGTGGACTGAGCAGAGAATTCAGTGCTGCTCAATTTCTTCACCTTTGGTAATGCCTTCCACCATTGATATTATTGAAACTTTTTTTTTGTATTTATAAGATAAAGTATGGAATTCTGACAACTTAGTTGCCAATAATTCACTGCCAGTATGAGGTATAACTGGTAACATACTGAGCATTTGTTTTCATCTTGGGAGAAAAAAGTAGTCAATACTCATCTCACAAATGGTAGAGAAAGAACTACTTTTTTATAGTTATGTCATTATGTCAATACAGTTCTCATAGTGGATTGGGAAGCAAGTTTTGCCAGAAGCTTTATAAGTGAAATGTGTCTTTTTTCTTTTTTGCTTGTGTTGAAATTAGGCCTCACAATACCCAGGGGAGCTGATGGGCAAAAAATGCCTTGAGCTCAACTGCATCACATGATCAGCAAAGCTCACTATCAAAAAGACAACTTAAAGTAGTAAGAAGGTGTCAGTAGCAAACACACACGCTAGTCTAAATATTTATTTAACTCCATCTGTGCAATATTTGTGCACCTAAGATATAAAACACACAATCCAAAACCAGAAACTTGATATTTTAAATTGCTCAACTTCTGTGTCCACATTCCTTTTTTTTTTAATCAGAAATTTTCATGATTGTTATATTTTTATTAGGTAACCAGTTTGTTTTGTTGGAAAAGCAAAGGGGTCAAAGAATTGAAGGAAAAGCAAGAGTTGTTCTATGTACATAAAACCCTACAATGTAAGAAAGGGCAGAAGAGTGGAATCTGTTATAAAAACAAATGAATTATAGAAAAAATATGACAGGAAAGCCACAAAGTGTCCTTCATAAGAAAGTAGGATGCAACATGTCCTGTCACTAAGCATATATTTTATTCTTCCATGGTGACAGGGAACCCCACCCACTCCCTGTATAAATAGAAAGGTCCAATTCTAATGCAATTTCCAGGATATAAACCCAAGTATCGTTCATTTACTTTGGTGATGATACAAGTTCACAATGTTGTGATGCTGTATCACCATCCAAATGACAAGAAGTCAGAGCAAATGTCAAACTCTTGATGCAAAAATCTCAGGACAAAGCCAGAATGTTTGTAACCATATAGAATGGAGGGGGGAAATTCATTATCTTACTTCCTGCGAATGAAAAGTGATACAGAAGGAAAACTAAAGGGAAAAGCCGAAGAGTAGAAGCAATAGCAAAACTCCACGGGGAATGGCAATATTCAGAAAAGCAACACCACAGCAAAAAAAAAAAAAAAATCAGCTCCAATATGCAAAATAAAATGAAGAACAGCGTAACAGAAAACAGTTATAAGCATGAAGGGCTAGAAGTAACAGGGCACATGTCCATATACACCAATGATAAGTAGATGGAACAGCCACATGCACACATACACTATATCAGAAGTGTGTGATCCTTTGTTCTCTCTGGATTATAAAACAGCAGCAGCAATACAACTGGCTGCCCATGCAAAAAGTTCTGAGTAGCACGGAGCAGAGTGGGACAAACATCTGGGCAGTCAGCAATTATTCACCGCTAGTGCCAAGAGGAAGTAGGGAAAGTTTCTGGAAGCAAGCAGAATTAAGGCAAGGGAGGCACTCCATTCAGTCACATAAATTAGCATTACTGTGTTCTATTCTATATGTCATCTCCTCCAAGGGTACAGGACCCAGTAGAGGAAGTGAGAAGAAAGTGGCTGCGAGAAAATAAACTGTTAGGTCTTTGAATTGACAGATGAGCAGGGTTTCAGGTAGAAAGGAAGTAGAAGGTAAGAATTCCTTAGTGAGTGTTCAGAGAGCCCAAAATGAAAAAGGGTTAAAAACAAACAAAATGACTATGCCTAAAATACTTGAGACAAGGTTTATATATAACCTTTTCCCTTCCATTTTCTCTTCTCCTTTTAGCAGCAACTTCTCTTCATAGTGAGAAGGATACATTTTAGAAAACCTACAGAACCGTTGGGTTTTTTTTAAACAAAACGTAAAATCAATGTGCCAACCTTTGACAGCATGGTTCACTAACTTTTTCCAAAACCTTAAAATTAATTGAGGCTTGGGATAAGAATATTAAGTATATCAATGCACCAAAAAATGATTAGTAAAACATAATTCAAAATGACTATGCAGCTACAGCACAGCAAGTTATTAGGAAGAAGAAGATTTGTTTATGATCTGCAGAAAAAGAAAATTTCCCTGAATGCTTTAAGAAGCCCCATTTTTCCAAGATAAATGGAACACCTGATTTTGATTTCAGACAGGCCAGACTGATTTAAAATCAGACCAGAAAAATCAACAGTGGTACAATTCCTTCCTTTCTATGGAAACCACAGCAGACGAGAAAGTGTGTCTACTAATAGCCACATTACAAAACAAATTAATATTACTACCAGATGCTAAAAATCTATGCCCACACTCTTTAATATTAAATCATATAGAAAACATCCTCAGAAAAACATAAATCTCTGACTAAAATATCCCACAAAATTCTATATATTTTCGTTGGGTGACACAGATATATACTTGTTTTGACATAATTGGTCATAGCTTGTCAACACTGATATATCAAGCAGTTCACCTACGTCACACTTTGATCTGCAGAGCTTAACTTGCAAAATTTGAACAGTTCACATCTCCAATCTGTTACCTTTATTCTTTATCAAACAAAATATAGTTTGGGAGGCAAAGTGATTGTATAGTTCTTTGTATAAAGGAAATAGTAGTATTGTGAAAACATCAGGAACAGTGCTCAAACACATTTTTTTGGGGAAAAGAAAGAACAGAAAAAAAGCCCTGTAAAACGACATGCTCACATTAAAGTAACCAATGCAGCACAAAATATAATGGAACCTAAGAACTCCATAAATCTCAGAAAACTGTGGATCCTCATTCCACAGCAAGGCAACTTTTTCATCAGAGAAGTATGATCTGTCACTAACCAACCACCAACCCTTTAGGCCTCACTAATCCTGCTCTATAGCAGAGAATAACAGAGCCAAGAGACCTCACCCAACTAAGCTCCCAGCCTCTCACATTGCACCACCTCAGTAATTGGGACCCTCCCACCCACACCAATGAAGCAAAGGGTAGTCAATTTTGCCCTGGAGGGGGTAGATAATTTTCCTTTGTAACTGCTGGTGGGGAAATGAAGAAAATAAATCAAAAGCTGGGTCTCTGTCCGATCTGTAAGCTGAGGAAGAGGCCCATATGTTCAGGCTGTGAGCCCACTAAACTTCTGCTGCGGAAAAGCCCACTGCACACTAGTATCAGAATATTCACCAAACATATTCAGCAGAACCTCTCAACATCATTCCCAAGACCCAATTGCTATAAGTCCCAGGCTGCCTTGAATGAGCCAAAATTTCCATTCCTGGGAAGGAACAGTGTGGAAAGCCTCAATGGATACTTCATAGCCAAAGGAAGGGGAGTATTAGCTCCACACAGTCAGGAGTTATCCTTGTGGTTTCTTAGCCCAGAAAACACACAGAATTTCAATGGACTAACAATTGCAAAGACAAAATTTCAAGACTCAGGATGAGTCTGATCCTCCAACTTCTGGATGGCTGAACTACTATATTCACTAGTGTTACGCTAGAGAGGAATTTGTCACAATGTAATCAGCTTCACTTTTGCAACTAAATAAGTTTTAAATTTAAGAAGTGCTGGGAACTGTAGTCTTTGTTAGAATGTAATCAGGTCACCTAGGGCTACTCTACACTTAAAAAGCTGAAGTTGGGGTTCTCCTGTGGGCATAAGTACTTCACCTCCCTAAAAGGCGGTAGATGGGTTGATGGGAGAATTCTCCTATTGACCAACCTAGTGCTGTCTATGCTGGGGGTTAGATAGGTTTAACTGCATCACTCAGGAGTATGGATTTTTCACACCCCGAGCAATGTAGTTGTACACATCTAATTTTGTAGCGTAGATGAGGCCCTACTCAGAGCTGGTCACACTTTAGAATCTATGTTTGGGTTGGGATTGGACGTGGAAGTCACACCTTTTTATGGATCACTACCATCTCCATCTTGAGATCACGATGCACTCCTCTGACTGGAGTGAAGGACCAAGTTGGCAGATGGAACCCAATGGGTTTCAGACAATCTGGAGATGGATACTGTTTTGACTACAGACCACACTACTGTGGTCTGCCACTCACAGTAGGATATTATAACCATATCTTATCCTAGACTATTACCATTTTGGATCTTAAGCACAAAGTATGGCTTCATCTTTGCATGGTACTTGGATGACCTATAACTGATGAAAAGAAAGCCTGCTAGAGGGCTGCTGGTGGAATTCTCTTTCCAAACTAGGTAACTGCAGCATGAATAATTTTTTTTTAACATATGCCATGAGGGTATGGGAAAGCCTGATGTGCAACCATTCCAGATGGTCGTCAACCTAATTAATCCAAGTTGTTAGCACAGCATTCAGTGAAACAATCACATGTTTATCACTGAGGAGTTCTAAAATTATTTTTCTAAAAAAATCGCTCAGATCAAGAAGTTTGCACCTGTGCTGGTAAAACTGTACCGAGGATGGTGGGAAAAAGGAAGAGGAGAAGAGCAGATTCTTCTCTACTTTAATTTCACACACAGTTTTTTTGAGGTACTGAGAAATCTGAAGACTATGACTTAAAGACATCTGAAGACTATGACTTAAAGACAAGTGGAGAGACACTGGAGCCAGTTAACTATCAGTGCCCCACTCTGGCTACCACCTACTTTTAAAGAAGATATGGTTGGACACACCCACCCACACGCCTGCTCAACAAACTCTCTCAAGATGGAAGATTACTCCAATTATCACCCTGTCTTGAATCCCCCTTTTGGAAAAAGACCGTCAAGGACGATGGGTGGAACCATTCTGGTAGCATCTGGGACTCTCAAATCTTCTCACTTATTCAGTACATTACACAGTTTATACTCATGTCAGCTGGTGACTTCTGGCAATGGATGAAGATCAGGTACACAAGATGATTCTTTCAGACTGTCAGACAATGCTGCCCATGAAGTTATGCTGACACATTTACAACCCAGCAAAGGTCTATGGAATCTCTCAAGTGGCTCCATTCCTTTCTTTAAGGGAGAACCCACAAAGTAAAATAGGCCAATTGCACATTTACTTTTAGCGAGGCCCCATAGGCTTCTATTCTGGCCTCTCACATGTTCAACATCTATCGGGGAGGGAACCATCTTATTGTTCTATGTTTGTACAGTTCCTGGCACTGTTCTGGGGTTCTGGTCCACAATGGGGTTCTGGGGCTCATAGGCATGATTGAAATACGTATAATAAATAAATAATATGGAGCCGCTGAGAAAAGAAAGAAATATAGTATATGGACAATACCCAGCATTATATAGTTTCACAGATTTGTAGATTTTAAGGCAAAAGAAATTATGTTCTTCCAGTGTTACTTCCTGTATAACACAGGCCAAAGAATTTTATGCAATAAGGCCCACATATTACGGTTGAGTTAGAGACTGGGGGAAAAAAAAAAAAAAAAAAAAGGGACACCAGATCTTAGAGACTTCAAATGATGGAAAATCCACAACATAGCCTGGTAAACTGTTCCAATGGTTACTTACCCTGTTCAAAATATGTGCCTTAATTCTAACCAGATTTCATCTAGCTTCAGCTTTCAGCCACTGAACCTTGGAAAGCCTTTGCCTAATAGATTAAAAAGGGCTCTCTTCTACCAGAAATCTTCTCGCCATATAGGTATTTATCAGCTATGATACATCACCTCTTAATTTTCTCTTTGATAAAATAACTAGATTGAGCTTCCTAAGTGTCTCACTGTAAGACGTCTCCAAATCGTAAGTCATTCACGTAGCTGTCTTCTGAACTTTTCTTCTGCACTGCTCATTTTTTAAGCAGAATGTTGTGTGTACTAAGTCAAATGCCTTATGTCTTAGGTCAGCACTTTCTAAACCTAACTTGTCTTCTCATCAAAAAGTGATATCAAGTTAGTCTGATAAAACCTATTTTTTATAAAATTATATTGACAGAATTAGTTATGCTACAATCTTTTATTCTTTACTGATTGCAACCCATATTAGTCTTCCCATCATTTTTCACAGAAATGTCATACTAACCAGATCATAATTACCAGGCTCATCCTATTTACCCTTTTCAAATATTGGCAAAACATTCATTTTTTCCAGTCCTCTGGAATTTCCCCTGTATTCCAAGATTTGTTTAAAAAAATCAGCAACATTAGTTCAGAGAACACCTTGGCCAATTTTTTTTTAAATGCCTGGGTACACATTATCAGGACATGGCGATTTAAAGTGTTTATCCATAGCAGTTGCTGTTTAACATCCTGTCTAGTAAATGTTTGAATATAAAATATTTCATTATCACTGTAAACTGTGAACACACAGAATCATAGAAATATAGGGCTGGAAGGGACCTCATGAGATCACCGAGTCTAGCCGCCTGCACTGAGGCAGGACCAAGTAAAGCTAGACCATCACTGACAGGTGTTTCTCCAACCCGTTAAAAAATTTCCAATAACGGGGATTCCATAACCTCTATTCCAGAGCTTAACTTCCCTTACCGTTCAAAAGCTTTTCCCTCAACATCTTACCTAAACCTCCGTTGGTGCAGATTAAGCCCATTACTTCTTGCCCTACCTTCAGTGGACATAAGAGAACAGTTGTGATCACAGTCCTCTTTATACAGCCCTTAACATATTTGAAGACTTATCAAGTCCCCCCGCCCTTCTTTCCTCAAGTCTAAACATGCCCAATTTTTTAAAAAACTTTTCCTCATAGGTCAGATTTTCTAAAACTTTTATTGCTCTCCTCTGGACTCTCTCCAATTAGTTTACTTCTTTCCTAAAGTCTAGTGCCCAAAATAGGACAAAGTACTCCAGATCAGGCTACTCCCCTGAATAGAGCATGACAATTACCTCCCGTGACTTACATACAACCCTCCTGGTAATACACCACGGAATGATATTAGCCTTTTTTTTTGCAACTGCATCACATTGTTGATTCGTATTCAATTTGTGATCCACTATAAGCCCTAGATCCTTTTTACCAGTACTACCGTCTAGCCAGTTATTTCCCTTTTGTAGTTGTGCGTTTGATTTTTCCTTCCTACGTGTGCTTTGCACTTGACTTTACTGAATTTCATCTTGCTGAGTTCAGACCAATTCTCTAATTTATCAAGGTCCTTTTAAATTCTAATTCAGTCCTCCAAAGTGCTTGCAGCTCCTTATCTTACTATCATCTGTGAATTTTATAAGCACACTCTCCACTCCACTATTAATGAAAATACTGAATAGTACCAGACCCCCACGGGACTCATAGAATCATAGAATATCAGGGTTGGAAGGGACCTCAGGAGGTCATCTAGTCCAACCCCCTGCTCAAAAGCAGGACCAATCCCCAATTAAATCATCCCAGCCAGGGCTTTGTCAATACATATGTCCTCCCACTTTGACAGCAAACCACTGATGACTATTCTGAGTATGGTTTTTCAACCAGTTGTGCACCTACCTTTTAGTAATTTCACCTAGACCACATTTCCCTAGTTGGCTTCTGAGAATGTCATATGGGACCATGACAAAAGCCTTACTAAAAATCAAGATATCCCACACCTACTGCTTGCCCCATCTACTAGACCAGTAATCCTGTCAAAGGAGGAAATTAGATTGGTTTGGCATGATTTGTTTTTGGCAAATCCATGCTGGCTATTCCTTATAACCCTCTTATCCTCTATGTGCTTACAAAATGATTGTTTAATCATTTCTTCCAGCATCTTTCCAGGTATTGAAGTTAGACTGCCTGATCTATAATTTCCTGGGTCCTCTTTGTTCCCCTTTTTAAAAGACAGGTATTATATTTGCCCCCCTCTATTCCTCAGATTTCACCTGTCCTCCATGACTTCTCAAAGATAATTGCTAACAATTCCAAGACTGCTTCAATTAGGGTATGTCTACACTGGGAAAGTAGGTTGAATTTATAGAAGTCGATTTTTAGAAAGCGATTTTATACGGTCGATTGTGTGTGTCCCCACTAAGTGCACTAAGTCGACGGAGTGCGTCCACAGTACTGAAGCTAGCATCGACTTTCAGAGCATTGCACTGTGGGTAGCTATCCCACAGTTCCCGCAGTCTCCGCTGCCCATTGGAATTCTGGGTTATGCTCCCAATGCCTGATGGGGCAAAAACATTGTCGCGGGTGGTTTTAGGTACATGTCGTCAGTCGCCCTTCCCTCCCTCTGTGAAAGCAACGGCAGACAATCGTTTCGCGCCTTTTTTCCATGCGGGTGCCATACTGCTTTCAGCAGATGGTGCAGTAGAACTGCTAACCATCATCGTCATCCACTGCTTCCGCTGCCACTCTGCTCTCCTGCTCGTCTCGATAGCCAATTTCTCCATGTTGTCTCTCATGGGCTTCCGCTGCAACTCTGCTCTCCTTCTCTCCTGAATCCACCTTGCAGGCCGTTAGCCACTGCTTCCGCTGCCACTCTCTGCTCTCCTGCTCACCTGGTGGTCTCACAGGGCCACTTCCACTGCAACTCTGCTCGGCTGCTCTTGTCTCGCAATAACACGGCAAGCGTGCAGCCCGCTCAGCTGTTGTGTCCTGGCAGCAGACGGTGCAGTAGGTCTGCAAACCATCGACACTGAACAACTGCTTCTGCTGCCACTCTGCTCTCCTACAGACACCATACCACAGCAAGCATGGAGCCCGCTCAGACCACCGTGGCAGTTATGAGCATTGTAAACACCTCGCGCATTACTGTGCAGTATATGCAGAACCAGAACCTGTAAAAGCAGTCAAGGAGGCGATGGCAGCGCGGTGACGAGAGTGATAAGGACATGGACACAGACTTCTCTCAAAGCACGGGCCCCAGCAATTTGGCCATCCTGGTGGGAATGAGGCAGCCTCGTGCCATGGAACGCCAATTCTGGGCCCATGAAACAAGCACAGACTGATGGGACCGCATAGTGTTGCAGGTCTGGGATGATTCCCAGTGGCTGCAAAACTTTTGCATGCGTAAGGGCACTTTCATGGAACTTTGTGAGTTGCTTTCTCCTGCCCTGAAGTGGAAGAATACCAAGATGAGAGCAGCCCTCACAGTTCACAAGCAAGCGGTGATAGCCCTGTGGAAGCTTGCAAAGCCAGACAGCTACTGGTCAGTCGGGAATCAATTTGGAGCGGGCAAATCTACTGTGGGAGCTGCTGTGATCCAAGTAGCTAACGCAATCACTGAGCTGTTGTTATCAAGGGTAGTGACTCTGGAAAATGTGCAGGTCATACTGGATGGCTTTGCTGCAATGGAATTCCCTAACTGTGGTGGGGCAACAGACTGAGTGCGTATCCCTATCTTGGGACCGGATCACCAAGGCAGCCAGTATATAAACCAAAAGGGGTACTTTTCAATGGTGCTGCAGGCACTGGTGGATCACAAGGGACGTATCACCAACATCAACGTGGGATGCCCGGGAAAGGTACATGACGCTCGCATCTTCAGGAACTCTGGTCTGTTTCAAAAGCTGCAGCAAGGGACTTACTTTCCAGGCCAGAAAATAACAGTTGGGGATGTTGAAATGCCTATAGTTATCCTTGGGGACCCAGCCTACCCCTTAAGGCCATGGCTCATGAAGCTGTACACAGGCAGCCTGGACACTAGTCAGGAGCAAGTGCAGAATGGTGGTAGAATGTGCATTTGGACGTTTAAAAGCACGCTGGCGCAGTTTAGTGACTCGGTTAGACCTCAGCTAAACCAATATTCCCATTGTTATTACTGCTTGCTGTGCGCTCCACAATTTCTGAGAGAGAAAGGGGGAGACGTTTATGGCGGGGTGGGAAGTTGAGGCAAATCGCCTGGCCGCTGATTACGTGCAGCCAGATACCAGGGCAGTTAGAAGAGCACAGCAGGGCGTGCTGTGCATCAGAGAAGCTTTGAAAATCAGTTTCATGGCCGACCAGGCTACGGTGTGACAGTTCTGTTTGTTTCTCCTTCATGAAAACCTGCCCCCTTGGTTCACTCTACTTTCCTGTAAGCCAACCGCCTTCCCCTCCCGCCCTTCGATCACCGCTTGCAGAGGCAATAAAGTCGTTGTTGTTTCAAATTCATGCATTCTTTATTAATTCATCACACAAATAGGGGGATAACTGCCAAGGTAGCCTGGGAGGGGTGGGGGAGGAGGGAAGCACCGGGTGGGGTGGGGGAGGGGGGAAGGACAAGGCCACACTGCACTTCAAAACTTACTGAATGCCATCTTTGTTGCTTGGGCAGTCCTCTGAGGTGGAGTGGTTGGGTGCCTGGAGCCCCCCCGTGTTCTTGGGTGTCTGGGTGAGAAGGCTATGGAACTTAGGGAGGAGGGCGATTGATAACACAGGGGCTGCAGCGGCGGTCTGTGCCTTTCCTGCACCTCAACCATATGCCAGAGCATATCAGTTTGATCCTCCAGTAGCCTCAGCGTTGCATCCTGCCTCCTTTCATCATGCTGCTGCCACCTCTCCTGTTGCTCCAGCCATCTGTCCTCGCGTTCATTTTGTGCTTTCCTGGACTCTGCCATTGTCTGCCTCCATGCATTCTGCTGGGCTCTTTCAGTTTGGGTGGACTACATGAGCTCAGAGAACATTTCATCGCAAGTGCGTTTTTTTCGCCTTCTTATCTGCGCTAGCCTCTGGAAAGGAGATGCTAGTCGCAGCGTTGAAACATTTGCAGCTGTGGGAGGAAAAAAAAGGGAGATTAAAATTGAAAAAGACACATTAGCCATTTAAAAGGAGGGGCTGACGTTTTCGGGTTAATGTGTTTCACAAACCCAACTAACCCCCTCCCCGCCCCCCCACACACCCAATATTCTGGGTTGATAGCTTCACCCCTCCCCGCACTGCCTGGCTAACAGCGGGGATGATTTCTTTTCAGCCACAGGCAAACAGCCCAGCAGGAACGGCCACCTCTGAATGTCCCCTAAATAAAATTCCCCTCTTTCAACCAGGTGACCATGAACGATATCACTCTCCTGAGGATACCACAGAGAGATAAAGAACGGATGTTGCTTGAATGCCAGCAAACACCGGGACGACAGGCTGCCATGCTTTCTTATGCAATAATTCCAGACTACGTGCTACTGGCCTGCCGTGGTAAAGTGTCCTACCATGGAGGACGCAATAAGGCTCCCCAGAAACCTATTGCAAAGGCTTCATTGAGATGTCCCTGGAGGATTTCCACTCCATCCCCAGACAGGTTAACAGACCTTTCCAGTAGCTGTACTGGCCGCGAATGCATCCCAAGTCTTCAGGGCAAAGTAAGCATTAAACACGCTTGCTTTTAAACTGTGTATTAGATTTACAATGGTACACTCACCAGAGCTGCCTTCTCTGCCTTCAAGGTCCGAGAGCCCGGGTTGGGAGGGTATTGGCTTCAGGATGATAAACAGTTCCTGGCTGTCAGGGAGAACGGTTTCTCTGCTTGCCTGGTGTGCGCTATCTTCCTCGTCCCCAAAATCCTCATCCCTGTTATGAGAGACTCCCCCCTAGCAGGAGTCCACGTACAGGGGTGGGGTAGTGGTAGGGTAACCCCCTAGAATTGTGAGCAGCTCATCACAGAAGCAGCATGTCTGCGGTTCTGACCCCAAGTGGGCATTTGCGTCTTGGGCTTTTTGGCAGGCTTGCCTAAGCTCCTTAAGATTCATGCGGCACTGCTGCGGGTCCCTGTGATAGTCTCTGTCCTTCATGCCCTTGGAGATTTTTTCAAATATTTTGGCATTTCATCTTTTGGAACGGAGTTCTGATAGCACGGATTCAACTCCCCATACAGCGATCAGATCCAGTACCTCCCGTTCGGTCCATGCTGGAGCTCTTTTGCGATTCTGGGACTCCACAGTCACCTCTGCTGATGAGATCTGCACGGTCACCTGTGCTGATCAGCTTGCCACACTGGCCAAACAGGAAATGAAATTCAAAAGTTCGCGGGGCTTTTCCCGTCTACCTGGACAGTGCATCTGAGCTCAGTGCTGTCCAGAGCGGTCACAATGGAGCACTGTGGGATAGCTCCCAGAGGCCAATACCGTCAAATTGCGTTCACACTAACACAAATTTGACCCAGCGATGTCGATTTCAGCGATAATCCCCTCGTCGGGAAGGAGTACAGAAATCGATTTTAAGGGCCCATTAAGTCGACAAAAATGGCTTCGTTGTGTGGGTGCAGGGTTAAAGCGATCTAATGCTGCTAAATTCGACCTAAACTCGTAGCGTAGACCAGGGCTTAGACCCCTAAGCACTCTATGATGAGCTTCATCAGACCTGCCAACTTCAATACATCTAACTTACCTAAATATTCTTTAACCTGTTCTTTCCCTATTTCAGCTAGCATTTCTTCCCTTTGTTGTTAATACTGTGTTGAGTATTGCTCACCATTACCCTTTTTAGTGAAGACTGAAGCAAAATAGACATTAAGCTTCACCCAGCTTCTTTCCTAGTAGAAAGCAGAAATATGAATTCAATGCTTTTGCTTTCTTTGCATCATTATTGACAATTTTTCCATACCTACTTAGTAACAGATTTATGACTTTCCTATGATTTCATTTGCCCTTGAAATACTTCTTAATAGTCCTTCCTGCACTGTGTACCAGTTAAGGCTGCACACATTACATATCTAATATAAAAGTCTCTAAAGCAAGGAAACGAAAAGTTAAGCCATCAAAGAGTACATGCCCTTTATAGCTCTACCCAGATTCACAATCTCATAATTCAATTCACAAATGTCTATCTTAAGTACATATATGGCCCCATAATCATGGTTTCTGAGCACCTCACAATCTTTAATATATTTATCCTCACAACACCCCCGCGAGGTAGATAAATATCATCATCCCCATTTTACAGATGAAGAACTGAGGCACAAAGAGACGAAGTGACTTGCACAAGATCACACAGGAATTCTGTGGCAGAGCAGGGACACGAACCCAGGACTCCCATATCCTAAGCTGGTGCCCAAATCACTGGAACATCCTTCCTCATTCTATCCTTCCTTATATTTACCTGAGTAATAGTATCCACAAAGATTATGTAAATCCAATAATGGGTATGTATCCATCCCTACCCCACAGAAGGATCCAAAAGGGTATGCTGCAAGTCCACTAGTAGTTCAGGGTTCAAGAGGGAAGGCAGAACAGAGAAATGCTCAAAAAGGGCAATTTCAGTGGCATATAGCCATGAAAACTTCCAATATACTGTAAAGTATGCACAGTAACACTTCACTGGTTAATCTTCAAGAGCTATAGCATTCACCACTAATTGTCTTTAGTTGGTTTAGGGTTTATATATGATAAAAATTTGAGGGATTAGGTTCTCTCTTTATATGTATTTAATACCTCCTAAAAGTAAAAAGTTATATTTCTAAGGGTGGCATTTTAAAGTACCATTGTTCAGCATATCAGTATTTAAGATCTAGGTCACACTACCTTCATTGTGCCAGGCACCATACCAGCACAAAAACAAGATCCCCGCCCCAAAGAGTTTATAAATCTAAGATCTTGGTCCTACATAAAGAACTGTGTTGGAGGAACCCTGTGCCCATGCAAAATCCCACTGAAGTCAATGGGGCTCCAGACAGGTGTAGGACAGAATCTACCTATACTCTACAGGATTGGGGCCTAAGAAGGCAAGTGATATACTAAAGGAAGGAGGGAAATACTAAATGAAAAACAGGTCTACTCAGAACACTGTAAATACTTCATAGCTTCCCCATAACACAACTGCGTTTTAAAAACAAAAACAAAAAGGCCACTTTTCTCATGTGCCCCTGACCCCTCTATAAGAACAAAATTGGGAAGTTGTTTCTCAAAATTGTTTTAATTAGTTGCAAAAACAACCATAGTTTATTTTGAAAACATGAATAATGAACCTAATTGGTATATATGCTTTCCATAGTAGCTCCTGTAAAGTGAAATTAAGAATACCTACCTCCATTTTCTTCTCCATTACTATTGTTTGTCTCAGCCATTTCAGTGCCATCTAACTCAGATTCACATCCTAAATCCAATGTTCCATCTGCTGGGCATGTAGATTCTTCTTTCTGCAGTGTTTTTTGTTTTTGTTTTTTTAAAGGGAGGAGGGGAGAGAAAAAAAAAAATAATGTAAGGCCAGCCACAAAAAATGTTTATATTACGGTTAGGTTTTCCCGAAGGTAAAACTGTTGCAACACATATGGGTGTCTACATTTCAAAAACTGATCTGCTTCCTGTGTAAGAGTTAATTTATGGCAAGAATAAAAACATGATCTTTACGAGATAATTCTTTTAGCTTTTGATTTTCAAGTTATCCTGTAAAAAGTCACATTTTAGACTTTTATATAAAAAGTTATAAATCAAAGTGTACTTCCTTTCACTTTTTGTGTTTGAACAGACTTGTTTGGCACTTAAAAATTCCAGTCATCTAACTGAACGTCCTAAGGGCTGCAAGAGAAACACAAATCCTTTAATGTTTCTCTTTTCCCTGTGCCTGTTTCCTGAATTCAAATAGCTGCAGCAACCTGGAACTCAAAAGCCATGGGAATGATTGCAAATACCTGGTTTCGAGCCAGGGATATCTTCAGATTTAAAACAAGACCAAACTAAACATTATTCCGTTAGCAAATGAGAAAACGATTATTCTGAAATCCATTCAACGTTAATCAAAAAATAGTGCATTTTTAGTTCTAAGGAGCAGCATTATCCATACTGCTTTTATTGTTTTTAAACTGTGCAAAATTATTTTTCTATCACAAATATCAAAGAATTTTCCCCCAAATTTAAATAGATTAAATCTAGTCTGCAGAACTTGTAATTTCACATTATTGTTTTCTTGCTCCTACTTCACCCTTTTCTCCAGTATGAAGTCACTATCGTTTGATCATGGGTATCACGAAAAAAAATTTTTTTTTTTCAACCAGCACAAAACAGAAAAACACAAACACAAGAAAAAACTCACAACTACAACTATCACCATCTCTTAGTATCAAACCACTCAGGATTTTAGCACTGTAAGTATATTCCTGATTTAAAATAAGCTGTAACTTAAAAGCTGTTTACACTGAACTCGCAAAAGTCTTCCACTGTTCAAAAAATGAAATATTAACACAATTACTTCATGAGAAAGTCAGTGATCCTCCTGAACTCACTGCTTATAAAACAAAGGCCTTTCTGTTAACAACTCTGAAAAAGCTGTATTTTAGCTACAGCACGGTTTTCTTACCATACGCCAAATTCAAGAACACGTATACTCTTTCTGAGATAAAACATTCAGTGCTTACTTTCATTATAAGACATCTGAAAACAGTTAGAAAAAGACTTTCAGCTCATCTACTCCCCACAGAATCTAATTTGTTTTCCTTTATATCTATTGAGACATACATGGCACTATTAATCCACTTTATGTACTTTCCATATGCAAAAATTCAACTTACTTTGAGAGCATAGAGTCCCGACTTCCCAGGGATTTTGAAGAACGTTCCATCACCTACACGAGTGTTAGTATGAAGCATTGCATTCAGACAAGCTAATGGAGAGGTTCCACTGAAAAATAAAATTGTGCAAAAATAAAGCAGTCCAAGATCGAGTGCTTCTTGTAAAACTATTCCCTCTGTCTTTTTTTTTAAACTCATGCTTGCCTTTTTCTTTTTTTTTTTTTTAAATTCTCCCAACCTTGAAAACATCTACATTACAATAACAGGGCAGTTTCAAACTTAATCATATGCATCTGTCCCCGAGGCTTCAGGCAAAAAGTCTGTGAATTATAATTATGCTTTTCTTCATAGAGCAATCAGCTTCATGTTCTAAAGAACCAAAGTCCAAATATTTATGTGAAATTACTTCACAAACAACACCATGAAGCCTCATTTTCAAAATGTTACAGACAATGTGGCTGCTGCACATGAATGATCAAAACAGTACCAAGTTCAAGGGCAGCTGCATCCTATAGGATGAAAGGCAACAAAAGAATAATAATAAAGAGCTCAGGAAGAACATATTTAAACTTACAGGAGTTAAAGTTACTTAGGACAGCATTTTTCTAAAATGCCCAACATAAGTTACTATAGAAACACACACACACATATTTTATACTTTTAGTGGCACAGTAATTATATGCAATATCATATTGGAATGCACTTTGAAGTACCTTTTAAAAATGGTCAAATAAAATCAATACCTTCACACAGAGTTTAATTTGTACAAATATCTTTAGGTGACGTATACACAGGGCCAGATTTTACATGCAAGAGAAAAACAAAGCAAGCATTTTTGATCTGGCTAAATTCATATTATTCTGAAAAGTTAATTTGGGGGATAGTGAAGGTGCAGGGACTGCTCACAAACTTATCCTGTTTCATATTAATGGAACAACTAAAATTAACTACAGGGTTTATAGGTGTACTGTCATCATATCTATCTCCCCATACACATTGTTACACTTATGATTAGAGACTAAACTTCCAACTGTGTTTCTTCACATAGACTCCAATCTTGCAAACACACATGCTTAACTTTAGCCACATAAACAGTCCCACTAACTTAAGTGTAACTACTCATATGCATAAAGTTATGCATGTGTGTTTGCAGGATTGAGGCTACACCCAGCAAAATACTGGGCCTGGAACTTAAAGTCCATCAGAAACTAATGTGCTTCAGTTAGACAATCAAAAAGTCTGCAGGAATTATGGTTCAGGAGTCCATTATAATTTTTTTTAATTATACTGGTCCCTATTCAAAACTGTTTCTGGTAGATTTTATTGGTAGGAGCTAAATTCTGTCCTCTGATGTGGACACTGTTCCTAATGAGTTCAATGGTTGCATCTCAAAGCAGAATTTGTCCATAATGTATGTAAATTAACTTTCTGACAAGATGGATTATATGATCATTTATTTGTTGTTCCAGTAAAAGCTCATAGGTAGTTAGTTATAAGGTGTCCTCATATCAGAACAGCTGTAGAATATAATTTATTATAGGTCACCTACAGTGCCATATTACCACAATATTTACTCTGTATTGACTCTCAGACAGTGTACATACTGCTTCTCCATTAAAAACCAATACTACAGCTAAACCTGCTGCTATAGCTCTTCATGTCAGATATTAAATGGTAAATTTTAAAACATACAAACAGAACATTTTTGAAGGATTTGTTCTTTAAAAAAATTATTTTTCCTGCAAATAAAAAGAATCCTACATTTTGAGCTGATATAATACTATGTGACCAGTCTAGGAATGTGAATAAATTACAAGTACAGCTAAAGTAGAACACATTAAAATGTCCTGTTACTGTTTGATGATCAGTGAACACAGACTTCAAATAAGATGCACGCCTTTCTCTAGAAATGTTCTTATTGAATTACTGGTTCATATACCGTGACATATGGCATTTAACTTAGTAATGCAAGACCATTTTTCTCAAGTTACATTTTTTAGATGATAACATATATAACTTGAAGCTACTGATAATTATGTCAGATGCTTGGAGCTTCGATTTAGTGAAACTGTCAGAAATGAAGACTATTTCAGCAGGATGCTGATAGGAAGATGCTAACTGCAAAGGCAGCTGAATTCTTTGCATGGAATAACAAAATAGAGTTGTGTGTGTCTATATAATACTCAAGTTTGCATTTTGCATCTTTCTTCTAATTTCTACTGCTGGTCCATCTAGAGAGATTTTGGTCACAACACTTGTGTTTAGATATCTCATCTTTGGCAATTAAAATAATACAAGATAAATGAACTCAAAATATAGAACTCTCCCCCCATGGCCACTACTGTTCTCGCAGCAGGTATCTTAATCTTCAAATACTGGCCAATTAGTAAATGGACAATAGTAACCACTTTCTGAGTACAAAGGAATCCATGTCAGCTACTGAGCATTAAGTACATGTATCCGACGTGCCAACTTCAACAATCCCTATATTAGCTCCCCTCCTACAGAACACGAAGAAGGGGAAGTGGAGATCAGACCAATACTCCTGGTGTTAAAGTTGAACTGTATTATCCTCAGGAGACACTTGCCACATACATCATCAGAAAGCACTGGGCTGCATCCTGAAAACCCAATGACTAAAGATCCAATCATGCAGTGTGGTGTCGGCTGAGTGGAACTGAGTCTAAATATTTCCCTACTTTGCTAGGGATGTATGCAACATATAATGAGCACTCCAACCTTCCCTCCTTCTTGAAGGCCACACTCCTCTTTTCACAAGCTACCACTCTGTCTTGTATGTGGTAGAGAGAGTCAAGGCTGCAGATGCCCAAGAATATCTTTAAAAGCTACACGGTTGTTTTCCCCTTTTACTGGGTCTTTCCTAGGCATTTTGTGACTTCCCCTGCCCCTATTTTATTCCTTGCATATCAAACAGAAGATACTCAAAAAACTTTGGGTCAAATTCTTATCGGAATCAGTTCGATTTTGACCAAGTTGCACACCATGCCTTGATATTTATGCCTCGAAAACAGCCACATGTTTTAAACCTATATACTGAAAAAACGTTTGTCACTATGAATCAGCATATGTGAAATTTCAGCCTTTAGAAGCATATATTTTATACTGTGCGGAAAACTATTTTGCTATTATGAAAAACATTCCTGAGTACTTTCATCTGTAGTAATATGTGTCTTTAAAGTGGGTATTTTCTGTTATCAAAAGAAAACCAATTTACTCTCTCACACACACACACACACACACACACACACACACACAAAACAAGCACTTTTAGAAAATACTTTCAAAATTATAAAGTGTTTTTAAAAAGATACTTACTTCCTATAAAGGAGATAGGGAGGCACGAAGCAACCACATGCAAAACAAGAAAGAAAGAGAATAATTGGTTAGTCTTCCAATATAAAAAGAAGGTGTTAAGACTTTTTGATAATTTAAAAGATATTGTCAAGAAGTTTAGGATGCAAAATTTGTTCTTTTCTAAAACTGTTATGATTCAGAAGTACACAAGTTCTTAAACACTGTGTGATATCTTCCTCCTAATATGCACACAAACTTCCATTTATCAGGGCAAGCTTCCCCTTTCTCCCCTCAAAAAGTATCTTGTGTTTTGAGTTCCTTCTGCTCGCTCTGCAGCAGGCGTTAACTACATTAACCCCCTGTAAGCAGATAAGAAAGAAATCTGACTACTATGTTCAATCACCCTCCATAAAACAGTTTTTGCCACAGAGAAAAGGACAAAAGTCAATACAAACAAGTTTTTTTTAAGATTACTGAGCACAATGAAAAATATGTTTAAATAAATTAAAACCTTTTAAAAAACCTTAAAGTCGTAGCCTCCGTTTAATTTTAATCATCTTTGCTAGATGACAGGTTTCAGAGTAGCAGCCGTGTTAGTCTGTATTCGCAAAAAGAAAAGGAGTACTTGTGGCACCTTAGAGACTAATAAATTTATTCGAGCATAAGCTTCCGTGAACTACAGCTCACTTCATCGGATGCATTCAGTGGAAAAGCGCATCTTCATCATCTGGACCCATGGAAAAGAAGCCCTTGAGGAATTCCACCATGATTTCAACAATTTCCATCCCACCATCAACCTCAGCCTGGACCAGTCCAAACAAGAGATCCACTTCCTCGACACTACGGTACTAATAAGCGATGGTCACATAAACACCACCCTATACCGGAAACCTACTGACCGCTATTCCTACCTACATGCCTCCAGCTTTCACCCTGACCACACCACACGATCCATCGTCTACAGCCAAGCTCTGCGATACAACCGCATTTGCTCCAACCCCTCAGACAGAGACAAACACCTACAAGATCTCTCTCAAGCATTCTTACAACTACAATACCCACCTGCTGAAGTGAAGAAACAGAATGACAGAGCCAGAAGGGTACCCAGAAGCCACCTACTCCAGGACAGGCCCAACAAAGAAAGTAACAGAACGCCACTAGCCGTCACCTTCAGCCCCCAACTAAAACCTCTCCAACGCAACATCAAGGATCTACAACCTATCCTGAAGGACGACCCATCACTCTCACAGACCTTGGGAGACAGGCCAGTCCTTCCTTACAGACAGCCCCCCATTCTGAAGCAAATACTCACCAGCAAACACACACAACACAACAGAACCACTAACCCAGGAACCTAACCTTGCAACAAAGCCCATTGCCAACTGTGCCACATATCTATACAGGGGACACCATCACAGGGCCTAATAACATCAGCCACACTATCAGAGGCTCGTTCACCTGCGCATCCACCAATATGATATATGCCATCATGTGCCAGCAATGCCCCTCTGCCATGTACATTGGTCAAACTGGACAGTCTCTACGTAAAAGAATAAATGGACACAAATCAGACGTCAAGAATTATAATATTCAAAAACCAGTTGGAGAACACTTCAATCTCTCTGGTCACTCTATTACAGACCTAAAAGCGCAATACTTCAACAAAAAAAACTTCAGAAACAGACTCCAACAAGAGACTGCTGAATTGGAATTAATTTGCAACCTGGATACAATTAACTTAGGCTTGAATAGAGACTGGGAGTGGATGGGTCATTACACAAAGTAAAACTATTTCCCCATGTTTATTCCCTCCCACCCACTGTTCCTCAGACATTCTTGTCAACTGCTGGAAATGGCCCACCTTGATTATCTCTACAAAAGGTGTCCCCCTCCCCCCTCCCGTTCTCCTGCTGGGAATAGCTCACCTTAAGTGATCACTCTGGTTACAGTGTGTATGGTAACACTCGTTGTTTCATGTTCTCTATGTATATAAATCTCCCCACTGTATTTTCCACTGAATGCAACCGATGAAGTGAGCTGTAGCTCACGAAAGCTTATGCTCAAATAAATTTGTTAGTCTCTAAGGTGCCACAAGTACTCCTTTTCTTTTTGCTAGATGGATTGCCATGAGAAAGATGACTTGGCAAAGTACACTGTTTTAAAAAAAGGAAAATTAATTGATTAAATTCAGACAAACATTTCCTCACACTGCCCAGCCAACGTACCTCAACTGAAGAAGGGAGGCCACCAGTAGCAATAACAGGAGTCCAGCCATCATGCACATTTTTGTTTAGGTCTCTTTATCAAGACTAGTAACAAGGGTGTCACTTAGTTCCAAGTCTGATGGCAATTTCTACGATGTGGACACCTGACCGCTGCAAATGGTACTAAAATCACCGATTCATTTCACACAGTCGACCGAACAGCCAACAGATACTAACAACTTTTGACCACAACTGGAAACAAACCAAAAGTGAAAGCTCCATAACTCATTACTAATTCCTAGAGCTAATACGAAGTCATATCTTTAGTATTATTCAAATATTCTGTAGAAGCAAAAGATTTACCCTACACTATAAATAAATTAAACTAATATTTGTTCAATATATATGGAAGCCAGAAATGCTGGGGAAAGCCTTGACTGAGCATGTTGTTTGCCCATGCACACTGTAAAGCAACACATATAGGGTCTGATCCAAAGGCCTGTTAAAGGCCGTAGAAATACTTTCATTGACTTCAAGCAGCTTTGGATCAAGCCCTTCCTTACACAGTAGCAATCAGCATGAGGTTATTACCTCTCTCCTCTTCAAGAACTGGCTGACACAAAACTTAAAGTGAGCAAAACCATTTCAACTAGGAAAAATACACATGAACACACACTGCTCTGATCCCGCAAACGTCTCCATCTAGTCAGACCCACACGCCCTACAGGATCAGGGTGGGGACATTTTCTAGTTTTCAAATATAATTGTATAGAGGTGCCCATGTCTAAGAACCACCCTCATTCAGTAGCTACATTTATAAAGCAACTTAAGTGTAATTTTACAGAATTCATCCCTAATTTAAAGCAACTGATCAAGTAATTAAATGCAACAGAAGTTACAACTTCACCAACATAAGAACTACTGAAACTACACTAGATTAAATAATTTATAGTTCTCCTAAGGTTTTCAGGAGTTCTCTCCCCTGACCATCACCACCCATATAAGCAAACTGGTCATAATGTAAGATAGTGGTTCACTGAAGCAGACACAAAGTGTATTCTGTTACAGATTATTTAATATCTCACAGAGTATATACACTTTGGAAAGCGAGAACTGCAGACATGGATCTTTAACCTACAATGTAACACTGTTTTCCTGAACAAAGAAAAACTTCTCATATGAAGGTAAAAGTACAAAAGCAAAAGAAAATTTATACTGAAGAATAAGATGCTAACCATATTGTAGGTGGCTAAACTAGAAAAAATATACATAATACAAATGTCAACATATACTGTACAGACAAATTATATTTACACCTTACATTCACTTTTTAAAAAGCTATGCTTGTTCTCTTTTAACTGATCTGTGCCCTTTTGTCAGACACTGCTTAAAATACCACCCTGTATATTTCTCATATTCATAGCTTCTAAAGAATATGCTTGTATCATTAGGAAACCCCTTTAAATAACATTATTTATGGTAATGAGCATTCCTTGACCAGAAAGGAAATGAGAATAATATTTTACAAAACATGTTTTCACTGTAATTTGGTCTACATTTGGAGGAAAGTAGAGAGAAAAAAAACCCCCAAGAAGATGAGACACACTCATACTGAAATTTAACTGCCTTGTAGGGACAGAAAATACCAAAAGAAACCCACTACAGTAGCATATAACTTCAAAAAGGATATCTACACAAAAATGAGAAAGCTGGTTAAAAGGAAATTAAAAGGAACAGTCACAAGAATGAAATGAGGGTAAGCTGCATGGAAACTATTTAAAAACACCATAACAGAAGCTCAAACTAAATGTATACCACAAATTAAAAAAAAAAGATGATAAAAAATGCCACCATGGCTAAACAGAGTAAAATAGACAGAGGCAAAAAGGCATCCTTTAAAAATTGGAAGTCAAATCCTACTGAGGAAAACAGAAAGGAACACAAACTCTGTCAAGTCAAGTGTAAAAATATAATTACGCAGACTAAAAAAGAATTTGAAGATCAGCTAGCAAAAGACATACAAACTAACAACAACAAAAA
The DNA here is from genome assembly GCF_965152235.1 of Eretmochelys imbricata. Lineage (NCBI taxonomy): Eukaryota > Metazoa > Chordata > Testudines > Cheloniidae > Eretmochelys > Eretmochelys imbricata. The sequence goes on from NC_135573.1 coordinate 75,268,345, forward strand.
TTAAGGACATCATTAGCAGTAAGCTCGCCAAATAACCAGTTTTCAGAGTAGCAGCCGTGTTAGTCTGTATTCGCAAAAAGAAAAGGAGTACTTGTGGCACATTAGAAACTAACCAATTTATTTGAGCATAAGCTTTCGTGAGCTACAGCTCACTTGATCGGATGCATTCAGTGGAAAATACCTTTTTTTCTTTGAGAGCGTGTGGCACAAGCTGTCAGCATAGTCTGTGTGGTATGTAGATTGTAATGGATTTTTTACCTTCAGTCCTTTTGGTATGATGTCCATCTGTTTTCATTTGGAAAGGAAGATGATGTCTGTCTGTATCTGTATGAGATTTTTCATGAAGTTGATAGATTTCCACTCCATACGGCTAAATTCAGTGCCTTGCATAATGACGGGTTTCAGAGTAGCAGCCATGTTAGTCTGTATTCGCAAAAAGAAAAGGAGTACTTGTGGCACCTTAGAGACTAACAAATTTATTTGAGCATAAGCTTTCGTGAGCTTCATCGGATTTTCCACTGAATGATGAAGTGAGCTGTAGCTCACGAAAGCTTATGTTCAAATAAATTTGTTAGTCTCTAAGGTGCCATAAGTACTCCTTTTCTTTTTGCAAATAACCAGTGGAGCCACTGGATAATCAAAGTGCTAAAGGAGCACTCAAAGAAGACAAGGATGTTGCGGAGAAGCTAAATGAATTCTTTGCATCAATCTTCACTGCGGAGAACATAAGGGCGATTCCAACATCTTATCCATTCATTTTAGGTGACAAATCTGAGGAACTGTCCTATATTGAACAGTAATAAGTCACTAGGACCAGATAGTGTTTACCCAAGAGTTCTGAAAGAATGCAAATATGAAACTGTAGAACCACTAACTGTGACATGTAACCTTATTGCTTAAATCAGCCTCAGTACCAGATGACTGGAGGATAGCGAATATAACGCTAATTTTTAAAAAGGCGTCAGAGGCAATTCTGGCCAGTAAATCTAACTTCAGTACCAGGCATTTGGTTGAATCTATAGTACAGAACAGAATCATCAGACACGTAGATGAACACAATATGTTGGGGAAGAGTCAACACAGCTATTAGAATTCTCTGCAGGTGTCAACAAGTATGTGGACAAGAGTGTATCCAGTTGATATAGTGTACTTGTACTTTCAGAAAGTCTTTGACAAGGTTCCACACCAAAGGCTCTTCAGCCAACTAAGCAATCATGGGATAAGAGGAAAGGTTCTCTCATGCCTCAGTAACTGGTTAAAAGACAGGAAACAAAGGGCAGGAATAAATGGTGAGTTTTCACAATGGAGAGAGGTAAAAAGCGGGTTTCCCCAAGTATCTGTTCTGGGACCTGTGCTGTTCAATGTATTCATAAATGATCCGGAAAGGGGGTGAACAGTGAGGTGGGAAAATCTGCAGACGACACAAAATTACTCACGATAGTTAAGTCCAAGGATGACTGCAAAGAGTTATAAAGGGATCTGACTAAACTAGGTGACATGGCAACAAAATGGCAGATGAAATTCAATGTTGATAAATGCAAAGTAATGTGCTTTGGAAAACTTAAGCCCAACTATACATATAAAATGATGGGGTCTAAATTAGCTGTTACCACTCAAGACATCTTGCAGTCATAATGGATAGTTCTCCGAAAACATCTGCTCAATGTGCAGCAGCACTCATCAAAAAAGCAAGCAATGTTAGGAGCTGTTATGAAAGAGATAGATAATGAGACAGAACATGTCATAATGCCACTTTATCCATGGTACACCACACCTTAATACTGTGTACAGAACTGGTTGCCCCATCTCAAAAAATATATATTAGAATTGGAAAACTTACACAGAAGGGAACAAACATGATTAGGAATATGGAATAGCTTCTATATGGGGAGAGATTAAAAACACTGGAACGGTTCATGTTAGAAAATAGATGGTTAAGAGGGGATATGATAGATGTCTATAAAATCATGAATGGTGTGTGCAGAAAGTGAGTAGGGATATTTTATTTCTCCTTCATGTAAAACAAGAATCCAACAAATAGGCAGCAGAAGAAAAACAAATATAAGGGAAGTTCTCCTTTACACAATGCACAGTGAACCTGTGGAACTCATTAACAGGGGATGTTGTGAAAGCCGAAAGTACAACTGGGTTCAGAAAAGGATTGGATCAGTTCATCTAGGGTAAGTCCATCAATGGCTACTAAGCAAGACAGTCAAAGATGCAACCCCATGCTCTAGGTGCCTCTAAGCCTCTGAATGCCAGAAGTTGGGACTGGACAACAGGGGATGGATCAGTTGATAATTGCCTGTTCTGCTCATTCCCTCCAAAGCATTTGGCATTGGCCACTGTCGCAAGACAGGATACCAAAACTAGATGGACCATTGGTCTGACTCAGTATGGCCAGTCTTCTGTTCTTATTGTAAGCCCATTTTGATTCTAAGCAATCCTTTCCAATGTGTTAGTTGCAGTATGCAGAATATAGCAATAATCTAATGCTAATAATAATAATGATAAATTTTTAAAATGTATGCTTACGAAACTCAGACAGAAACAAAAAAGTACTTTTTGAAATCCTCATCAAAAACTGTTTCAGAATAAAAATGGATACTCAAGCAGGAAGAACTCAGGGTGCACTAAAATGGTTGCCACAGACATTAGCTAAAGTGTCCCCCAAACATAGGAGTTCCCCTCCATTCAGTATAATCCAGGAGCAGGTATTTCGTTACTTTGAGCAAGGCACACTTAAACAAGCAAAAGAGTATGTAAATTTGTGATAGTCATTTTCTTCAATAAGCAAGTAAGTGTGATTTTCTTCACTTTTTTCATTACAAAGTGGCCTATTAATAATTATAACTAATTGTATAAAAAAGTAATCTACTTTTTTGTTTCTGCCCCAGTGCTGATGGTTAGCATGAACAAAAGTAGGGGGACAGGAAACAGATGAGCTCTTGCCATGGAGAACAAGCCATGGAAGAAGAGGTAAAAGTCATAAAAGGAGATTTTCCCCCAAAGCCAATAAACCCATTATTTCTGCTTGAGAAATTATGGTTTTGATACATATTATGTACTGGAAGTCTTATTTTCATATATTTCACAGGCACTTGTGATTTTTAAATGTATTTGTTTAGAAAATGAAAATATATTACTGTGCTAGAATTAGAAACGTACTAAACACAAGACAAACTGCCATAAAATGTGTGAATACAAAATGAATAGTTAGCTTCCAAATCTCTCTGTCCTTTGAGTTGGGCATCAATTGTATTTCACTCATTCTTCAATAAAAAATTAACTTTGAAATTAAATGACCACGTCAAACAAGACACATTTAGCATTAATTTAATCCCCTTCCTTCTCTAAAATTCCACTCTAGGGAGCTACAGAAAGTTATCACTAACTCTGTTGTTTTACTTAGCCATTTTAAAGTGGCTAGCCTCCCCCACAAAAACCTCTTTGGCTTGTTTTGGGAAAATACCACACACTGCTTTTTCAACTAGCTTTTTTCTTTGTGTGGTCAGTATTTGATTGGCTAGCGAAGTGGTAAAATATTAACTGTATTTTTCCATGAAAACACAGCTTCACAAGGATATGAATCTTAGAAGCAGACTGAGAAACTTTTGCGCAAAGTCACAAAAATTTTCATGTGTTAAGTTAACCACCAAAGCGAGCACTTACAGTGTCTGAAAGTGACTGTATCAGTCACGCACACAAAGCAGAAGAGAAGTGAAAAAGCATCTGCTCATGAAAAATCCATCTAACTCAGCAGTTCTCAAACTATGGGGCAGGCCTCTCAATGAAGGCACGGGAATGTGTCAAGGGAAGCACGAGGTGTGCGCATGTGTGTGTGGGGTGGGGGGTTAGAGCTCTCTGTCAGCCCCAGGTGGCTGGGCTGGGGCTCATGCAGGAGGGCCGTGCACACCCAGGAGGTGGAGATAAAGGGGACACCTGGAACCCCACCAGGCAGGCTCAGGCTCACCTTCTCCCCTGCCCCCCATTCCCACACATGGAGACAACCTGGGCTCAGATTCTTCTCTGATGAATATCACTTTTCACACTGACACCCTTACTTGACACCCTCACTTACTTCTGTGCTGCTACTGGCGCAGTGCTGCCTTCAGAGCTGGGTGCCAAGCAGCAGCCGCTGCTCTCCGCTCGGCCTTCAGAGCTGGGTGCCAAGCAGCAGCCGCTGCTCTCCGCTCGGCCTTCAGAGCTGGGTGCCAAGCAGCAGCCGCTGCTCTCCGCTCGGCCTTCAGAGCTGGGTGTGGAATATGTACTTGAGCAGGGAGGGGGAGCGTGAACGACTACAGACACGAAGAAGGGGGGCCCAATCAAATAAGTTTGAGAACCACTGATCTAACTCAATGGAACTGAGCCCACTTATAGTTCCAGACAAATTAGCCATATTTATTTTTACAGCAAGTCTAAAAAATTTTTTTTTCAAGTCACACCCGCTGCCGAGACAAATGCAAAATGTTACTAAAATTACATCCAGGGAACAACCAAGAGGTGATAAAGCACGTATCAGCCCTCTTTCCCCCCTCACAGCCATGCAAAAAAATCCAACACATTAATAAATTATTGAAATTAAACACACACACATATTTCAGGTAAAAGAAAAGTGTGTTAAATTATGCCAATATCTAATCATTTTTTAAACCAGTCCAAAAACACTATTTGGTGAAATAACTGGCAATTGTTTAATGTTAAGATTTTGTTTTCATTTTATGGATGTTTACAGGTATATCTTTTCTCTTCGAAATTGTTAAAACCTAAAAAAAGTTACTGACAGTTTTAAAGCCAGAATGTGATATGAAACTGAAGGATCTATGAATGGAAAGAGTTTATGAAAATCTCTTGTTCTGCTGAGAAGGCCAGTTTTAATACAAATATGCTGTAGAAAAAAATAGTGCACATTTTCTTTCAGCTGCTTTCACTAACAAAAGTGTCAATGTTTAGCTGATCTTACTTATTTTACTCTTTTAATCCAGTCTTTTAAAACTGACAAGTGCCAAGATGTTGTCCTGTTTGAATCTGCCACATTAATGTGCAGTTTCTAGTACACACTTTTCTGAGTTAGTAAGATTTGGAATTCCTGCTTAAAATTTCTAAGGAAATTATTTCTCCACCCAAAATTCACCTCATTCCCAATGTCTACTGTTACATCAAGTCGGAGGATTATCAATATTGTAAAGATTTTACTGTCTTTACTTAACAAGGATGATTTCTTAGGCCCAACTGAATAGGGACCACAACATTGCTAGCTTCAATCACATATAATTTGGATTCTGCTGCTAACAGCATTCCAATATAGTTTCCCTGACCTCAGTGACTATGGTTCAGTTTTTTATTTAAAGAGCTTCTGAGACCCTATTAAAAGCATTGAAATATACTCTATTTGGAAACAATTTTGACCCTATACCATAATTTCATTCCCCCTCACCTGACCCTTCTCCTCTTCCCTAGGAAGGATATTTAAGTGCAAATAAGATCTGTATTTCCTAGCAGTTCATGTTGTCTCCTCACATCCTGTGTTTGTGATGTCACAGCCACCAGTACAGCAAATGTGATATAAAAACAGAAGACTGACTTCAAAAGAGGAAAAAACAGCAGGAACACATGAACCAAGGAACAAAGATGTTTTCATGGAAATGTCATTAGTAACAAAACACAGGCAGGGGGGAATTGAGAGGGTGGAGGTGGGGTGGGCGGGGAGAAGAAATGATGAAGTTAGAAGTAGAATTCATACCTACTACAGTGATTTCTCCCCCCCACCACCACCCAAGTGATCCATGAACCATCTGTGGATCTTTAAGAATGGGTTGCAATTACAGTATCTGTTTTGTTCTCAGATGTAAGGAGATCTGACCAGTGCGCTATGAGATATGAAGCTATATGTTTTCAGCAACCCCCTGAAAAAGGAGAAAAGCATCACTGACATATTCTGAAAGAAGTCCAATTCAAATCTCTGACCAGAAGGATGAGCACCATGGTGGGAGAACAAACAATGGCTGTGAAAAGACACAAAGAAAACTTCTAGGCAAAAAAAATCCCAACACTCTAGATTTAAAGGTGCCTTGACTAGTTGCAAAGGAGTGTAGAGAAAAGTGGATTTAAATCAGTAATTTAGAAATAAAATCTCTTTTTAGCATAAAGTATTCTAGAAGTCAAAGATAGCAATCACTCAGTGACTTCTGATCTAAAGCTAACAACCTTAGCTAAGCCTCATTTTATGTTCCCCTATTTCAGTGCAAAACTCTGCAAGGACAGCACCTTTTATTCCTCCTTTAAAATATCAAAAAATGCAGGAAAGTACCTTTTTTTTCCTCCTTGTAACCATTCATGATTTTCTCCTCTGCTTTTTATGGGTCATTATTTTTCTTTTCATTTGTTTTGAGAGAGTGATAGTTTACAATTTTACACTGAATATCAAGTGGGGTTCCTCCCAATTTCATTTGTATGTCTTAGTATATCGAATTTTTACAATCTGGGGGGGGGAGTGTGGGAAGGTATCCTCCTATTTCTACATAAACATTTATATTTAAACAATAAATGAAAAAAAAATTTAAAAGAACAAAATCTATTTTGGGGGATATTAGAGTAGAACAGCAGAAAGAAGAATCTGTCCTCTATAATAAAAGCTGGGTTGGGAAAATCCTATCTTTCTGCAGTAATTTACCCTTTAAATACCCGCAACTCAAACACCTGTGAAGTGATTCCAAGAAATGACATTGTGTCACAAACATGACGACTTGCTATCAAGGAAAACCAAAAATAGAGATCTTGTAGTAATACTACTTGGTTTCAGAATTAAATATCTGCTTGCCTTTGACTACTTCAAAATAAATGTTACTGCTAAGGTTTTGCTGCCTAGCACAATCAAGTATGTCTTTAAAATATTTTTGTTAACAACTCTCATCTATCAGGAAACACTAGAAATATACAGTCTGCAGTTACGGTATATACAATTAAGGAAAAAATCAAATTTTACATGGCCCAGAGTACTGGCTCAAGTTAAGATTGTGGTTTTGAGGAAACACATTTAAATTACGGAAGTTGTGCTGCTTGGATTGGAATATGCACAGAGTAAACCACTATGCTGAAGAGGTTATAGTTAGCAGTGTTCCATGGAAGCTCCTTTCTTTCCTTCAAAGTACTAGGCAGATTATTTAACCTTCATGTTTTAACTTAGTCCAGTTGCAGATACCACTATTACATGTTGTGTTATCACTAGCTCTTCTTTGTTCTTTTTTGACCTTGAGTGGTTTATTAATTCTGAGAGTGGTTTTTAAGCTTAGCATATGGTAAAATCTCAATGTACTTTCAAAACTTCATTACATAACCAGTTAAGGTTGTTAGGTGACAACAACAATATTACCTATCACATCAATTGCAAGATCCAAGCACTAAACTGTGGAAAAATGAATAATTAAGGGCATCATAAATCTTATACTGCCCTCATAACAGACAAGCACATTATTCTTATTGAGTGAAATCTTGATTCCAAGTCAATGACAAAGATTCCCATTAACTTAAATAGGTCAAGGATTTTACTCACTAATTACAAAGAAATGCATATTCATCATAAAACAATTTTAACTCTTACCCAGGAATTGTTAGGATATTTATTTATCATTTATTATTATCTTGATTTCAGTGTCTATTCAGTGTCCTTTTGGATGAATACCATTAAATGGTAAACATTATTAGATAATATATTTATCAACTGACAGTAGAAAGTTTGGTAAGTACTTGTAATTCATGTTTAATGAGAATATTGTTTATTTATTCTTTAATAAGAATCTATTTAATGTTTACCTTAATTATTCATGGTATAAGTATGACACTGATCCAGCAAGTATGCATTTCATTGGACATGCACATGGATTTGAAGTTAGGCATGTGCTTAAGGACCTTCCTGAATATCAGAGCCTCCCACTGCACATCAGAAATTGTATCTAGATTTGCCAGATAGGTATGTTAGATACGCGCACCTAGCACAGCCAACATTAACTCCAAAAACTGATAGAACGTGCAGGGGGCCTGTGCACAAACAGAGCTCGGGCCTGCCTTTTGCCCCTTTTTCCAACCAACCAGGATACTCTGAAAGAGACAAGGGTACTCCCCTATTTACTCACCATGAACTACCCTCCAACAACAGACCTAGATTTGAGGACTTACTTTTGGATTGTGGCATAAAACGTAACTATTTTTTCTAGTAGGGCCAACTCCAAGTGTTAAATAAAATAAAATAAAAAGTTTAGCCCATTAAAATCATAAGACTGGTTTAAAAATCAGGAGACTTAAAAAGAAACACACAATATATTTTGGGTTCTTTTTATTTGTTTTCTGATTTTTGAGGCTTTACAGTTCACGTTTTCAAGCTTTAATCCACAACCATGACAGCTAGAAACTAATTTTTTAAAAATTAAAACCTGAGATTATCAAGCAGTCATATGAAATAGGGCTTTTTAAAAAAAAATAGCAAGTATTGTGAGATTCAGGATAAAATTGAGAGAGCTGGCAAGGGATGGGGGTGAGATCTACCACAAGATAGGAGAAATTAATGGTTTTGAATTTTTTGGTGTTTGAAACTCATCCATTGGGAAAAGTTACCTCCCTCTCCCCTCGAAACCTTTATAGGGACATTGGGCAGTGAGATACTAGGTTGGGAGAGGGTGGTTTAGTTGCATAAACGGCCTTTGAAGCCAATCCTGTGGTACTTATTTTGCTGCATCACTTTGATGGCCACCACTTGCTGATCAAGAAAGCTGAACACTGATGTTACATGTAGAGGATGTGGAAGCAGAGTGTGCAGGGATCAGTTGTGAGGGTTCTGATCCTCAATAACAGCAGTAGTAAGCTAGGAGAAATCATATGTAATGGCAGACTAACAGAAATTTCTAATCTCAACTTCATTGATTTCTCCCTTCAAGACATTAGGGTGTCAGCATCACAAACCCCATTCTCTGGTTCCTACTGTTAAATGAAAGATCAGTGTTAAACAAAAATTTCAATTGTCTATCATATAATTAAAGCCAAGAGCCTCCCCTCGCCCCCCAATTTTTCATGCAATGCTGAAACCTGGTTACATGACACAATAATTGTTTGCAACTAGGCGATCAATATAGCAGAAGCCAAAAGAGGGAGGGCTGCATCAGTTCTGTGGCTGTGCTGTTTGCATTAATCCTGAAAACGAGGAGATCTGCAAAAATGAGATTAAAAGCAATGTGTGCATCCTATATGTGAATTCCAGTGTGGATAAACCAAACCTGGTTCCAACTTAATTCCAATGCCCCACTGTGCTACAAAAGTTCTAAGTGTACTGATGAAGGCTCTCACCATGGAGGAGCTGGAAGTGACTAAAATCCGCATTAATTAATCTTCTGAAGCAGCTGAGAATTTTACAACCACCATGATGTCCATGGGACCATCCTAGATGGATATTGGTTGAACTGACAATGGCTGGTCACATCTGTGATCTAGGTTCACATTGGAGGTTTGGCAGTTCCAAATTTTAACTGATGTCAGGGACCAACCCCTACTTCCTACAGTTTGAGATAGGAGTACTATCCTGTTGGTGGCCAGGGAGGCAAAGCAATGTCCTTCACCTCTCCAATAAGGCCTTAAACTTTCAAGCACCAGGTTTGTTTTGGTTGATAAGCCAAAATATGATGTCCAATTTTAAGTTCCCCTCATTGAGAGGAAATTCCAAGTTACTTTGTGGATAAAAAAAATGAATGGGTTTGGACCACACTACATCTCACAGATACAAGAAGACATCCACATATGGCAAAAACTAAGACTCCTCTGGCTGCGTTTTGGCCACTGATACTGAGATACCAGAAGTAGGGGGAACGATTCAGGTCACAATGTGTTATTTGGATCCATGTCTTCCTGGATGAAAAGAACTAATATGGAAGAAATACTGTACTTGTGAAAAAATGTCAATGCCTCCCTTTGAAAAGGCAGTTTGCTGTCATAAAGAAGTTTTTTCTCAGGAAATTATCAGCACTTGACAATGACAATTGGCTAACTACCTAATCTTCCTCTTCCAGCTAAGATTATAGACCAGGTTGCCACACAACAACCCTCACCGTATTCTGATGTCTCAGATCTCCTTAACCTTTATCAGTCTAGTGCAAATCTAGGAACAGCAACTCTCTCCATAGTATCACTGCCTTAGTTCATGCATTTCTATACATCATCTGGTGGAATGGTATTTTGATATAGCTGGTTAGGTTTACAACTTTGTAACACTCTTGCAAAAACCAGAGAGGTTTTTTGATGTTTAACATATATGAAGAGGTTGAAATTGGGCTGATTTTCACCTGCTATCAACCAATAACATGACCAAAGTTTAGTAGCTCTTGAGAAAAGATAATAGCCAACAGCAGGTTTTTTTTGCAAGTTTCTTTCCCAGCCCTTCCCTGACCTGAAGTCTTAGATAGTCTCTTACTTTTTGGCTGGGGTAGTTGTAAAGGAAGGATGTCATTCTTCAGATAATGTGGTTCAATTTCTAATTGACTTAAATATTTAAAGTATTTTAATGGTCTATTAAACAAAGAGATGGACTAGTAGCACAAACAAAAAGAAATTAACAAATAGCAGAAAACAACGGTGGTTATTTTCAGTACAAATGAACAATTGTCTTGAGATATGTATAATATGATAGACATGAAGGTATTTCAAGCTCTTCTAAAAGAAAGAATATTATGTTAGCCCTTGGTTGGATTCTCAAAAGCAGATAAACTGATCTCAGTAATAACTGAAGCAGTCCCATAGAGAAACAGGTGAAAGCTAACATTTTATCTATGAAGGCTATATACTGAGAGGGAGAGACTATAGAAGCTACACATTTTTCTGGTTTCCATCTAGTGAGCAAGCATCTTCTACCAGATAAGCTTCCAAATTCCATTGCTCTCCAATTGCAGGTAAATTAGAGTCCATTAAGAATGAGAAAAGAGAACCTATTTTGTCTCATTTACCTGTCAAGGCAAATAGCTCAAAAGAGCACTCTGTAAGAACATTTTCTATCTTCTCATACCATCTTTACTGTTTGAATAACTACAGGTCCGAGGATGTTAATGTCTCTAAATTTTTTTTTTAAATTCATTAACCCTTTTCATAAAGGTAAAAAATTGGCTTTTACTTGTCAATTCCTCCCATTTACACCTTGAATATTTGCCAGCCAAAGGATTATTGAGACTTCAGTGTTCAGATATCAAAGTGATTGTTATTGATAAATACTGATTTGTATGTGAATTACGTGCAAAAAATGGGAAAATTTCATGTGGCTTCACCAAAAACTAACTGCATATTAAGTAGCACACTTCTTTCTTTCAGATAACGTCATGTAAAGAATTAAGAAAAGTTTCCATATCAGCATATGAATTGCTTTTCATTTTAATTCTGCTTTCACACTAAAATTGGACAAAGTAATTTGATCTCACAGTAACTTAAAAGATTGGTATAAGAATAGAGAAAAATATGAGACGAAAACAGCACTAATTAGCTTTAAACAAAATAAAAACTGCTGCATTTAAAGTGTATTATATACCTTCCTGAAGAGTTACACTTGATCTATGTCAAAGTCCTTGTACAGAGAATTCCTGCAGTCATTTTTGGTTTTATTTCTACACAGAGATCAGGGTGGATAAAAATCAATGATTTAAAAAAAAAATCTGGGTTTTTTTTATTTTAATCCGATTTTTTTGATAAAATGCTTTTTGAGGAAAAAACCTATCTAAAGATAGTTTTAATTAAGATACATTATAGCTCAAAGATATCTCATCATGGAATAGGGATTATAAATTCTAATTCTAGTAATAATATATATAATAATAATATATATGAGTATAATAATTTATATGAGACAATATATTCATGTAATGTTTAAGAAAAGTTTTGTAAATGAGTTCCAATAGTTCATGGATTAGTGACTCAATTTTATGGGGCTCCAGGGCTTCTGTATAGATTATTTAGGTTAATCTTTCTATCTACCCAATGGGACTCAGTGCTCAGTCTAGAAGATACCATCAGAGATGCTTAGTTTTGCAGTTCTCAAACTGTGGATTTCTGTCTCCAGAGATAACATGCTTGTTAACAGCAAAAATGTTTTTAAATAAATAACTAATATATAGAGGTGAGAAATAACAGACCTCAACCCTATTGTCCCTCTGCAAATTTGTATACAGAGAGTCAATCCTTTACCTCTCTCTAAAAGTGCAAAGTTTCAAAAAGTTCAATGAATAGAAGATTGTTGGGGGTGGAATCGATCTGGACAAGGAGAAGTCTGGAGATAAATTTGAGAAGGGAGGGACAGGCAGTAGAAACAAAAGTGAAACTTTTTGAGCAGCATATTCCGGAATTCTTGAGGCCTTTCTGAGTGTAGACTTCATTGATTTTAGATCTACCATACCATTCTCTCACTAGAAGGGAAAACCTATAATGGCAGCAGGCCATAAAGGAGACCCAGTTTCGGAATATTTTAATGAAGTTCCTCTACCTGTGAAGAATATATGTATTAAGATTATAACAACCAACAAGAATGCACTTTTATGTAGAAATCCATGATTAAATTGAGTCTTCCTAACTAGTGATTTAAATCAAATCTACCCTGACAGAGCTGTTTTGGAAGTTAAAATATACCAGTGTATGAATAACACGTCTCAGAAACAGACCCTAGAATGCCCCCCTATCCCATATATACCTCAACAACTCTCCACCAGCTCCCACTTAGCCTGACAGCCGCCACACACATCCCAGCAGCCCTGAAATATATCCTGCTCACCACGGCCGCACAACACCTCAGCCATACTGGCCACAACCTCCAACATCCCCCTCTCCCCCAACGTTCCAGCCCTCAATCCCGCACACACACACCCGTGTTCCACTTGCCCCCCTACACGGCTTCCCAATACTCCCCACTCACCCCAAAGCACAGCAACTTGCTCCATGACCTTCTTGGCTGTTCACCCTCCTCCACATCTCCTAGCTCAGTGCTCCACTCCTGTCCCAGCTAGGATTGCCGCTCCTGATCCCAGCTGTGATGGAGGAGCAGCTGGGCCAAATTTGAGTAAATGGCACTGCCTGCTAAACCGTGCACAGGGTTGCAGCATCACTCAGTTTTATTTTGTTTTTTTTCCCCAGTAGCTGGGGGGCCCCTGAGATGGAAGCCCTGTAAAAGTGTCCCGAGTGCACATCAGTTAAGATAGGCCTGCATGGTAGAGGCTTTGTGTGTCCCCTCATATCCCCTTATCGGGATCACCTAATCTTCCCCCTGCCAGGTTGTTCTCTATTCCTCTTCTCCCCATACCAGAATCCCCCGTGTCAGGGACTGTGTGCACTTCCCCATACTCCCCCAAGTTGTTTGTCTTCTTTCTTTTTGAGATATAAATCATTGAGGGTATCTATCTGCTAAACTCTATTGGGAGGACAACAGACAAGACTGAGTAGTGTGATGCTGGCGGGTGTTAATGAGTGCCACCAACTAGTCCTTTTATCTATAGTCAATTACAGAGGTGTTTACAGCTGTGGCAGTGCTAATCAACTGTCAGGGTTCCATGTGTCCCCCATTTTTCCCCTTTCAGTTTCCAGATTTTCCCTAACAGCAGCAGAGAGTTCTGACCTCGGAGGCCTGAAAAATTCTCTGAAATTCTGGACTGATTGGATAAGAAGTTAAAAAGTTATTGCATTACAGACAGCCAGCCACTGAGCTGAGCATCGGCCTTCACAAGCTCTGTCTACCATCAAACCTCAATGAACTAAAGATTTCTTAAAATGCTAAGAGCTCTGGACAATAAGGGGCTCATATTATTAGAAAACCAATTTATAGCCTCCCTGCTCTTAACCAGGAGATGTTGGCAAAGCTGGCTGATTAAGACAAACCTCAGAGAACATATCACCCTTCACATCATAGTGGTTAAGTTAACAAGCGTTCAGATGAACATACACTTTGACTGGATACAGGTAAAAAGGATTAAATTAAGCAAGGGAAAATTCTAAGATTGAGTATCAGGAAACTGCTCCCCAAAAAGTAAGATCTGTTAAATTACGGAAAAAAACACCACTTTAGTCATTTAAACCCAAACTGGTGTATCCACTGGATACAGGGAAGAAACTTGCACTGGCAGGGGAATGGATTATTGATCTAGTAAGACTTTCTCCCTCTTTAATGTCCATGTGTGTACAAATGGATTTGTACATATCTGTAAGAAATCTTAATTTCTCTCTCTCAAAAAAGATGCAAAATTTAAAGAGGATTTACTTTTTTTTTTACTAAGAGGAAAGAAAATAATTATAAAATCAACTTTTGCTGCTATATTGCTAAAGGGAGGCTACACCTTCCCAGAAAAAACTTTGAAAGCTGTTCTTGACACAATCTGTATACATTTTAAAGGGACAGTAAGCATTTGGGGACTCCAATACTCTAGTTTCCATTTCCACACAAGTTTTTTTAGTTACTAATTCGGGTCTCTCAAAAAATTCTATAACTGAATTTTATTAACCATGACGAAGGATAGATGAATACAGGTTGCCTTTGTTACATAAAGCATCGAAAATATAGAAACATTACACCTTGTATTTCACTATGAAAAGGATGCTAAGCATGGAATTTGTAGAAAGGGCCACACAACTTTAATTTTCACAGCTGATGCCTATTTCCCACCTCCAAACAATAGGGGGGGTTGGACCAATAAGAAGTGTCGATTTTTATTGTACCCAATGTAGTTGGTAAATGTCACAAATAAGACTATCAAATATTATATTAATAGTCACTATTCACTGTAACAATTGTTTACTCTCCCTCCCTCCATACTTAGATAAAAGTAATGTCTGCAATATGGCACTAATACACAATGTGGATCCTAATTTCAGCAAGTTACACAGTAACAATGGAGACTTGGGACATTAAAAGACAAAATGTTTTTGCTTTGCAGACCTTAAATGATGACATATGTTTAGCACACCACAAAATGTAACTGTAACTGTACTATTGTTTCCAATTACAACTAAACACGGATTAACTGTAAAATCTTCACACTTTCACTGTATGTGTTATAATTTTGCAGTATAACTACAATATAGCACATATTACCTTTAAACAGGATTCAAGCACTTAACACTCCTATCTAGCCCTTGGGGAAAAAACAGAATTGGTAAACAAAAACTGAAATAACTATATAAGTAAAATAAAAATATATTTTCATTATAGCTAGGAAAGCAAGCTGCTCATACAGATTACATTCTCATTTTCACAGGTCTTCATAGTGTAGTACTTTCCAGTGTTACTTCTTGATTTAAAATAAACTATTTTATTGCTGACCCTTTAGAAAACGAGCAACAGTATTTTGTATAACTTCTATGAAAGTTGGATAGATGGTTTGCTGTACACATCAGCCTATATTATGACAGAGTTCACTAGGTGGAGAAATGAAGCACTGAACAAATTACAAGCAAAAATATTAACCGAAAGAATAAAATCCATCATCTTAAGTAAGAGAATCAACTGTTCTAAGGCCCCAGTTCGCTAAAGCACATGCTTAAATTCTTTGATGATCAGCACCAAAGTGCAGAAGGGTAAGCCTTAAAAAATATTGTAAGTGATGTCAACTCTTAAAGATCTAAGGGCAAGTGATGGAGTGACCGGTGCTTTTTTAGTTTGGTGCTTTTTATTCCTACAAATTCAGCAACTACATACAGTCAATTTACCACAGGATACAAACTATATTATGGAGTGCCTGTATTTTATCCTCTTTATTTTATATATTTATACATATATGCACACACAGAGAAAGGTCTAGTGGATAGCGTACTGACTGGGAGTCACATGACTAGGGTTCCATTCTCAGCTCTGTTGTGTGATCTTAGGCAAGTCACTCCACCTGTCTCCATGTTTCTCTTGCCCTCCACCCTATGCCTTGTCAATTTATACAGTAAGCTCTTCAGGACAGAAGCTGTTTCACACTATGTGTTTGTGCCCAGTACAATGGGGTCCCAATCCACTATTATAAATACAAATACATAATGCCAATTGTCTTTTAAACTCCCTCTTAAATTTAACCCACATGATAATAAAGTTGAACTTAAATTTATATCTGAGAGAAACATAAAACTGACACCAATTTGAAATATTTCTCATATGACAAACAGAAGCAACAGTCAAACTGCATCAAAAATGTTCATGGAAACAACTTATTTTCTGGCACTGTTCCTTAAAGCCCCTTGACAAAGCTTCCTTAGCACTCCAAAATGGAGAGAAGCAGTGTTAAAATATACAAATTAGGGATTGTTTCTACATAAAAGTGAACTAAAATAAGCCATCAGTGGCTTAAATATAATACATTAAAATATGCCTAAAATGATGAATTTTAGAATTATCAGTCCAGAATAGTGTAACCAAGATTCAGAAACATTTACAAATAAAAACTGTAGTCTTTGCAACTCCAATTCACCTGTCTGCAATGGAATACGACCACAACAATGTCAAAGTTCCATTGTGCCTGTGTACAAACATATACTCTGTGACTGTCTCTTCCCCCAAAGAGCTTACAGTGTAAAAAAGACAAGTAACAGGTATACGAGACAAACAAGAGGGCCAGGAGGAGAGCGGTGGAGACAGAGTAGCAAATATAATCTGACATGCACCGTTCTGCAGTGACTGCAGCTGTCCACCTGCACTACCATAATCAGATTGCAGTCTGCTGTATTCATTATGGAAGAGATGAGTTTTGAGAAGGTACCTGAAGGAGGACCAAGAGGGGATTTTTCTAGCAGTCTTTCATTGAAAGAATGGGTAGAAGTTGCTCAGATACAACTTCTCTCATCACTCCATAGCCAAAAACTGCATCTGTTGATGCACATGCAGTAATTCAATCATACCAGGTGAAAAAATGCACACAAACTTTATTTCTCTCTTCCACCAAAATGTCCCCTTCTCTGTCCCAAAGATTGACTACATCCAAGGCAGAATAGGTTTTGACATTGTTTTTTTCAATGTACTCCTTCATCTGAATAGGCCTCCCAAATACCATCTAGCAGACTAGAGTTACCTTAGAGGTTTTGATCCCCATCCTTGGCTCTTCCCATAACAAGACGACCCTAAAGACCAAAAATCCTTCATTGTTTCAAAGCTGACTGTTAAGGTTCAACAACAGTCAAAGGCCACGTGCTATTTTCTTTTTTATTCTGAGTGGAAGAATAAAACTGGGCAGTGATAGTATTTCTTGACCAAGACGAAACCTTGAAACTACTGGAGAAAGGAAGAAAGCCTCGCTATACCGTGGAGATCCAGAAATAGGTTGGCAGTAAAGAGAACAGAGCTTCCAAGCTCGTTTACCCTATTTTCAGAAAAGCAGCGACTGGGAAAGGGTTTTTAAAGTCAGCAATGCCACGGACATAGAACTCAAAGGCTTAAAGAGAAACTGGCAGAAAGATCAAGGGATGTAGAAGCACTGGGTAAAATATCAAAAGCACTGGCATCACTTAGGAACCTATATCCCAGTGACTTTAGATGGGACTTTGGTGCTTTTTAAAATTTTATTCAATAGGTTTAACAGAGACAGAACGGATAAATGCCCACATGAGAGCTGTGACCCAGATGGAGTCCCCTGAGATTCCTAAGAGTCCCTGAGGTCTACCAATGCCTTCCTAAAAGCCCTATATGCAAGGAAATTGATGTACATTTTTTTCCTCTGAAAAGAATCATTTCCTCAGGCTCATTCTGAACTCAAAATAAGGTCTTTAGTGTCCACTGTCCCTATTACCAACCTAGGAGATCCACTTAACAGGTGTCTCTTCATTAACTAACTGAATAGGACAGGGGAATGAAAAGAGTCTTGTATGTTTTGGATGCACTGATTCCAGAGAGGATCAGAAACTGCTGGAGAACCTGAAACCATAACCAGACAAGACAGAGGCAATATACGAGGATACTCAGTAGGTACAGCTTCTGTAGGACACAACAGCAGTACTAGGATTGAAGCCAGGAAAAAAAAAAACCCACAATGACTGTCAGAGACACTACCTCCTGTGACAAGGTCTCTATTTCAAGACATTTGGGGGTGGGAATGGACAGATCCTTGTACACAAAACTGGTGCAGTGAAAAATGTTCCAGGATCCACTCCATTTGTTTCACCTTAGAAGCTGGGCGCTTAAAGAGTCTGGTGAACATACTGTTTAGGTTGACACGGGAGGGTGTCATTTATCAATGGACAAATTAGAACTGCATAAGGTTAGGTGTGCTCCTTTGATGGCTCTTCTCAGGTAAAAGATGAAGTTGTAAGCTTACTTCCAGGCAACATACTGGTGTAATATTTCTGCACAAACAGCATAAATCCTCTAGCACAGGGGTGGGCAAACTATGGCCCACGGGCCGGATCCAGCTCCTCGGGGCTTTGGATCTGGCCCGTGGGATTGCCACTGCCACGTGCACCACACCACTCCAGGAAGCAGCCAATGGGAGCTTCGGAGGAGGTACCCACAGGTGAGGGAAGGGAAACAAGAGGAGCCCTTTGCGCCCCCCCTCCACCCTCAGGGACCACAGGGACATGGTGCCAGATGCTTCCCCGAGCGGCGCAGCATGCCACCCTGGAGTCGCTCTAGGTAAGCAGCAGTGGACCGGAGCCTGAACTCCTCCTGCACCCCGCCCCCCAACTCCCTCCCCTAAGCCCTCTGCTGCATCCCGCACCCCTCCTGCACCCCAACTCCCCGTCCTGAGCCCCCTTACGCACCCCTCGTGCACCTCATCTCCCTGCCTTGAGCCCCCTGCCGCATCCCCAGCCCTCCTACACCCCAACCCTCTGTCCTGAGCCTCCTCCTGCACCCCAACCCCCTTCCCTGAGCCCCCTCATGCACCCTGCACCCTTCCTTTGCCCCAACCCCTTGCCCTGAGCCCCTTCCTGCACACTGCACCCCCTCCCAAACCCCAAACTCCGCCCCCGCACCCTAACCCCCTGCCCCGGCCCTGCAAGCAATTTCCCCACCCAGATGTGGCCCTCGGGCCAAAAAGTTTACCCACCCCTATTCTAGCAGAAAATCTTGAGAATAATCACGGTCTTTCTCTGGCGCCTCCTCAAGCTCTGAAATCTCAGTATCAGCAGCTAAGTGAGAAAAGGCTATCACCACCTTTGAGGATGAGAAGTAGAAAGGTAACAATGCTCACTCAAACCTATGACAAATATCTCTTCTTAGTCTTCCCAAAGAAGATTATCACCACCAGAATCTATCAGATCCTATGTAGACAGCACGACCCTGGGCAGAATAACAGCTGCACAAGAATGATAACCAATGTACTTTTTGGAAAGGAGAGGGGGATGAGGGAGAAGGACTTGAATTGACATTTCCTGTAGTAACTAAGAGGGAAGCCAAGTCAAGAAGGAAAGAAAGGTAGGGTTAAGAATTCTACAGGTAAGTTACAAATGCAGTAAAAATAGCAGAGTGAGCAGGATTTCTTACTTCTGCTGAAGCAGTGGTTCTCAACCTGTGGCCTGCAAGCCGCTTGCGGCCCAATCAGCACACAGATGCAGCCCATGTGACATCCTCAGGGTCATACAAGTAGTATTGGACGCAGCCCACAATAGTAAATAGGTTGAGAACCACTGTTCTAAAATAATAGTAATAGTAAAAGTAATAGGCCAGTCACAGTTACTTGAAGATACTCAGGTCAAATATTCCTTAACAGCAAGAATAGTACGAAATGATCTTGCCCCAGAGTTCAGAATCCTGAGTGTGACAGACGAGGAAGGCAAAGAAACACAGGACCTGTGGGTTAATGTTACATTCCAAAAGTTAAACATTTCTTGCCCCCCTTTTCTTGGTTATTGCCCTTTTAACTCCCGTTGAGTAATGGGCTATCACCAGCAGGAGAGTGAATTTGTGTGGGGGGGTGGAGGGTGAGAAAACCTGGATTTGTGCTGGAAATGGCCCAACTTGATGATCACTTTAGATAAGCTATTACCAGCAGGACAGTGGGGTGGGAGGAGGTATTGTTTCATATTCTCTGTGTGTATATAAAGTCTGCTGCAGTTTCCACGGTATGCATCCGATGAAGTGAGCTGTAGCTCACGAAAGCTCATGCTCAAATAAATTGGTTAGTCTCTAAGGTGCCACAAGTACTCCTTTTCTTTTTGCGAATACAGACTAACATGACTGTTACTCTGAAACTTTTCTTTAATCTATTCTAGAGAGGAAGGAGTAGAAGTGAATTTCTGAGTGTTCTGAGTCAAGCAAGGCAGAAGGAGAAGTACAAAACTAGGGAGACACAGGGCATGAACAAGAGTCCTCGGCACCAAAACTTTTGGCACAATTTGACTGGAAATTTTCCCCAAAAACTCATGTGATAAGAATGAATGGCTGCAGACTAATATTTCAATGTTCTCAGTTTCTGGACTCAAATGGGAGGGAATTACATAACTGACTTCAGGTTCCAATACATGTTAAGATTTCATAGTACATTCCAAAGAGTCAGACCTATGATTTTTTTTACTTGCACAGTAGAACCTCAGAGTTATGAACTGACCAGTCAACCACACACCTCATTTGGAACTGGAAGGACACAACCAGGCAGCAGCAGAGACAAAAAATAAAAAGCAAATGCAGTACAGTACTGTGTTAAACAAACTATATAAACATAAGCTGGCCCCAGCTTTTTTGCTGCCCCAAGAGGAAAAGACAAAAAAAAAAGAAGGACCTGCAGCCGAATTGCCGCTGAAGAGGGAGAGAGGGAGTGAAGGACCCGCCACCGAACTGCCGCCGAAGACGCGGATATGCCGCCCCAATTACAGACAAAGTGCTGCCCCTTTCTATTGGCCGCCCCAGGCACCTGCTTCCTTCGCTGGTGCCTGGAGCCGGCCCTAATTGGGGATAGTTACTATTTGGTGGTGGGAGGTGTCATTTAATAGTATTTTTCATCCATTGGATGCAAAGATACCTTTTGCAATGAAACAAAAAATATGTATGTTAAAATAACCATTAATTTTTTACAGTAAGACTCTGAAACCCTGGTCTTTTTCCTTCTCCTCTTACTGAGGACCTGAATTTTCTGTTCCACTGTGGCTGTAAGTGTCTCTCCACAAAGTAACACACTCTTCAGAGAAGAACTGCATCTTTGGAAAGTCTGTATGTAGCAGGGACATAGTAATTTTGTGCAGTTTAGTACTGTAAGTGTTATCTGGGGTAAGAATTTAAATATAGCTTTGTACATTATGATAGCTTTTGCACTGCTCCAGAAAGGCTTAAGAAAAATTGCAGTGTCAGAAAGTGACAATCAGTAGATGACCAGAGGCGTAACAAGTAAGAACAGGAGATAGAGAATCTGTGATTCATAATGTTCCAATCTTTTATTTGGGAAGCACTCGTTTTGTTTTTAACTAAAACAAGTAACTCATACTGCTAGATCTAAGTCTGCAGATTCACTACCTGTCCTAAATATAATTCAGACATATTTGAAGCTTGTACTTTTAGCACATATACCTCATGACTATGGAATGAGCTGCCTTTTCATTTTTGGGAAGCCAAACTGGCTTCCATTTGTCAACAAAATGAAAATATACTTATTTGATGTTTCAAGTTTATGTAAAGCACCAGGAGCATTCTGTAAGGAATCCTGTATGCACTGCAGGAGTTAAAAAAAAAATCCACTTGCCCTTGGCCAGTGGGTAAGTACTCCCCATTGAATAAGGGAGCCCAAGTCATCAATTTTGGCAGAATTTAAACTTTCAATTGAAAGAAAAAGATTCTAGTCCTTTCAAATGTCAATCTAACGTAACCAGCATCGTGTTGTATTCTTGAGTCTGCAGACAGCGAGGTCCACTGCCTCTGCTGCTGTTCATAGCTTCCTCAAACAGCAACAGAGTGAAATGATGCGGCTCTAGCTCAATTTGTTGTTGTTCTGAACCCCGTAAGCAGTAGCGAAGCTGCCACAAATCATGTCAATTTGATGATGCTACCTAGGAAACCTGTAAGCAGCAAAAGCAGGCATGGAGTTATTCCCAGAAGACGCACCCACCCACACCGGCCCACCTGTACCCCAGTTACCAGGAGGGGTACAGTAGCCAAGAGCTGTCTCCTCTCTCCCCTCACAGCAGCCAGGAGCCTCTGGAATTGCCAGAAATCCAACCAACAGCTACAGGGGTGATGGAGCATCACATATATCAGACAATTACTATCCTGAGACGAATAAAAGAGAACAAGCACTGAAAAGTAGCTCAGGATCAGTACCGACTAAAAATCCCAACACCTACACCCTCTCCCATCAGCTGGGGATAGTGGTGGGGCTGAATTCTTCATCAGGGCATTTCCCTTGAACTTCACTAGTGGTATACCCCTCCTCATCTTTCATCTATCACTTCATATCTGGCTACTAGGTTTCTGGTAATTATTTTAATCCCTTTGACATTTCTCTAATAATAAAATTGCCTGCTGTTGGCAAGTGAGTCAATTCCTTTCAGAATCCTTTTTGCCATCCTACACTCACGCAAATTACCATTATAATTCTTTTTAACTGAAAATAATCAGAAGAGGTTCTGCCCAAAGATTTCTCACAAGTCCTTCCCCACTACATTATATTGCCTGGACTCTAAACTAGCCTGCAGCAAAACTGTATAAACTAGAAAATATGGAAGTAGTGGTGAGCTGAAGCCGGTTTGCACCGGTTCATGCGAACCGGTTTTTAAATTTTGAAGCCGGTTTAGAACCGGTTGTTGGGTGGGCGGGGGGGGGAGCAAACTTTGGCCTGCGGGACCATCCTCTCCGTCCCACCTGAGCTCTCGGCTGGGGAAGCTCCCCTGAGAATTTGTACTCACCCAGCGGCACTCCAGGCCTTCGGCGGCACTTCGGCGGTGGGTCCTTCAGTGCCACCGAAGACCCGGAGCAACTGAGGGACGTGCCGCCAAAGTGCTGCCGAAGACCCAGAGCGACTGAAGGAACCGGTTCTTCAGCTTCTGGCAGCTCATCACTGTATGGAAGCCAAGCAACTTTTGACAAAGATAACTTCCGTTTAAAAGTCATCATTGTGAATGGCTGCCAGAACATTAATTTTGTTCTCTCTTTCTAACTGCCTGATAAATTCTCTCAAAGAAGAAACCTACTGACACATAACAGGTCCTTATCAACATGAGCACATATTTTTAATCACACCTGGACATTTGAAACTTTACAAGATGTGAAACTGATGTTTCCTATGATGCAATTTTTATACTGATTCTGACATCTCTCAAAATCAAACGTCTACCCTTAAAATCATTGCGGATTTTATCTCGATTTTTAAAAAATTATATTAGAACGCAAGTGTTTGTTTTAATTAATCCATATATTTTTCTCATTATCCCCTCTTGACTTAGCCTGCTATAAGAAACATTACAGCAAATACAAGTTTCAACTAAAATACAAGTCACGGGAAATAAAATTAATTATAATCTCCAATTACATATACATTTCATTTGTTTTTATGAGGAAACCAGTAGGTTGTTAAGCTATGTAAGTTGGTACTGGAGCAGGAAGTCTCTCTCAATCACCAATTCAAATTTGGCTCATGTCAGTACTATCCAAAAATTGTTATCATTAAACCACTGCTTAGTGGCCTACATAAAATAATTTGGTGTTCTCAATCCAGTTAAAAGTGGCCAGGTAGCACAATGACACCTTCATTTGCAATCTCAGCAGAGAGGCCAATGTTTAAACAGACACATAGCTAAACTACCCTGTCTCCAAGAAAAGCAATTATTTCAGAATAAGGTTGAGGTACAATGAAAGGTAAACTTGAAGTTTGCACTATTGTTGCATGCATTACACCTGTAGATAAAAGACTACAGTCTCAAGGGATGTCAGTTTGGCTTTGTTTGCTAACGCTTACATTTAGACACACAAATAATTTCTTTTAATTAGTTAAGAAAAATGTCAAGCTTCTAGGCCCCAAAATTATTTACCTTAAAAGTTGGTTTTCCTTCCAGGTACAGAGAGGAGGATTGGCCAGATGATGATCTTTTACAAGTGATTGTCGCAGCAGGAAAGATATTTAAAAAACAAAACAAAAACAAAACTGAAACATGCATCTCAAACAAGATATAAATCTGTGCAAGTGCACTCTGCAGCACGGCTTATGATCATAGTTTTGTTTGTTTTTCCCTTGAGGTGCACCTGGATTTGTGCTAGTGTTTTTGTTTTTTAAATTTTTTCCCTGCTGGACTTAATTTGGGTAAATAAACAACCAAACTGTTGGGGAATTCCACATCTTTATAGCATCAAAGAGAAATAAATGTAAGGGCCTAAAAGGCCAACAGAGTCCTAATGATTGGCCGCTAATGGCAACAATAAAACTGCAAAAACCTAAAAGTTATTAATTCTGAGTTGCTAATACAGCAAGAAATTTTAGATTACCTGTAGTTATTTTTGCAATGTACGTGCGAAATGACTGAACTGAGCAGTCCTATTGTTCACTATACACTGGAAAGGCTGGAAGAGAATTCTAAGAGAACTTTGCCCAGAATTGCTACAGGTTTGCTGATAAACATATCAGCAAAAGGAAGAGGGAACAGGATACATAACCTTTCACTGTTGGTTCAAATCCAGTCCAGTTGAAAGAAAGTCATCAAAGAATGAAGGCTGTTCAGTGGTCCAAGACACTTCGGTGGTCTCATTCCAGCTCTTTTTTTCCCCCCGGGGGGGAGGGTACAGGTTGACTACTCATCACAAAATCCACCACTACTTGTAAGTCTCAGTAGATAGCAGCATGGAAACTAAAGTGCCTTGTTAGCCCTAGAAAGGTCCCCTGCAGATTATAGTTAAAGTAGCATGGCTAAATAGGGTAAGTTTGCACAGACTGCTGCTCTAGTAGAGGAATTTAACAACCAACATTCTCAGTCAAAAACCTTTCATGAGCACTTAATTTCAACTATTTTCAATGCAGTAGAAAACACTTAATCCAAACTTTGTTTAAATTTAAACTCGATTCTAAAAAAAAGTCACAATTTCCAGACAACTGCAACAATCATAATTTTTAGGCTCCTCAGTTTGGGGCACAGTTAAGGAATAGACAATATAGGGATTTATCCTGCCTTCAATAGTAGGAATGCTCATCACCACACATGACATTCCGTATAGTTAGTTACTACTAATTACCCACACATGTGCTGTATTCATTTTACAGCACATACATACTGAACCACAATACAAATCAAACAGAAATGAAAACTTGCTGATCCTGTTCTTGCCTGTCAAGCTGAGTTCGTGCATTACTACAAGGCTGATTTTCCATTTAGTAGGTTATTCTTCCTCTTGTATGATTTATTTATATTTACAATCAAAAGGAGCTTTTCTGTTTTCTGTATTTTAAGTATATTGAAGAGCTAGCTTCACCTCCTATCCAGTCTCTGTACACTGCTTTCTCTTTAATACACCACGATGGGGAGAAAAACACTCTAAGAAGTATGAAGAAGCATTTTTATTATAACAAGAATTAGTAGAATAGAATTGTAAGCCAAAGTGCAGTAGCATCATGTTACAAGACTTGAAAGAGCAATCAGTAGCTCATTTGCTGCTGTGGAGTATCTTAATATACAATTTTCAAGTGATTTCTTTTGTGAGACTTTTTTGTTGTTTGCATATCCTTGTGGCACAGAGTCTAAGCTCAGACATTTATTTTCTAAGGCTCTCTCTTTCTTCCTTGGCACTGGCACAAACATTTTACATGATTTCTGAACTACATTTGCAGAACTTTAGGGGGCAAATGCATCTTCCACGTCTACATAATACTATGCCTGTTGCTATTCATTCCACCAACACACACTTATTATATCTTACAACATGCTCGTATCTAGTTTACCAGTAAGCTGCATGGTTATATACTGTGAAAGACTCTGCACTGCATTATTCCTTCTGTTTCTTAGGAAATGTTTCTGAATGACAAGAAACATAACACAGTACCCAGGAAAGATTCTTTTGGGTAAACAGTATAAGTTCAGAAATAACAGATATAATGCATTACTATTCTACTAGACTAGTTGTCTTTAAAAGCTCACTTGCCCTACATTTTAGGAGCCACAGTAAAAGGATAGGTTTCAGAGTAAAAGATGTAATTAAAATAGAAGCAAATGCCTACCTTATTTTGCTGCCACAGGTCAACACCTACTGACACAGTATCTTTGAAGAGAAATTCCCTCTGAGCAGTTATCCCTCAACACCAGTCATAGAAGAAGAAAATGCACCATGTATTTGAGCATCATTATTATTTTCCTTCCCAAACTAATCTCTCCTTTCCTGTTAGAGTAATCTGTTGTTTTGTTTTCATGTCCAAGCTCCCAGTTATAGCATAGATCACCTCACAGTTGTGATTCAGGAATAGGAGCTGTGTGTCCACTTGAAGCAGAATGCTTCGAGCTCAATCCAAAGCTCACTGGAGCCAATGGAAAGACTGCTATTAACTTCATTGAACTTTGGATCAAACCCCACTACCCCAACCTGCTCATCCTCCAGGGGTTTATCCATTGCAAACCATTTCTGCATCCAAATCACTTTGCAATAAGTTGAGTCACATGAGTATTTAAGAAACCTTTTAAAAAAAAAAAGTGGGTGAAGTAATCTCTTTTATTGGCCCAACTTCTGTTGGTGAAAGAGATGAGTAGGTCCAATAAAAAAATATTACCTCACCCACCCTGTCTCGCTGTTATCCTAGGACCAACACACTGCTACAACACTACAAACTAAAAAAGTCAGATAAGCTTCCACACGCTGACATTCTGAATTAGCCAGTGCATATTACTTTAGAAATAGCATACAGGCCTCACTAATACTAGATTTCATTGTTTTCAAAGAAATTGTAAGAGATATTGAACATATAAATACTGACCTTGTTTCTTTTAACCCTTCTTTCTGAATGACTTCCAGTATTTGTTTTGCAGTCATTGGTGAGTTGGGGTGTTTTTCCAATGCCTAAAAAGAAATGATATATATATGTGTAACTAAGATACAATAATTCTGTGAATTTGAAAGGTTATGTGTTCATGCATTTTTTTCCTAATTATTTTTGGAGGGGGAATTGCAGTGTTGAGACTGGAGTCCTCCATCTGTTGGAAGGCCAGATATAGTCCGGGACACTGCAGAAAAAGTGAGATTTACTTGCTGCTTGTGTGCATCATCTGCTGAAATGCATGGGAATATTCTTCCAAAGATACAAAATAAACTAAAAAGAGTTAAAATATGAAACCTATTTGAGGACACCAATACTGCAGTACAGTTTCTCTGAGGCAGGGGGGAAAAAAAGAGTGAGAGATTGCTAGTTTTTGCTCACTACTTTAAAAACAGTATGAGGTCACTGAACTACTGTGCTTACATCTTATGATGACCTCAGAAACAAAAAAGGCTAAAAACTTCTGTTTGCAAAGGAGGAGCCACTGTCAGAAGTGACATGATAGGTTTCAAATTTTAAATGCTTTTTGTTTTTAAGAAGATGAAAAATTAAGTGGTCAAAACAGTCACAGAAGCACACAAGATGCCACATGACTCACTCGAGTGCAGTATGTTTTCCAGTTCAGCTCAGTTTTCCACTCCTTTGCCTTTTCCAATTGAGCCCGAATTAATCCACTCCTCATCCCAATTCAGACCAATTGGCATGGAATTTTTTAGTTTGTCATTTGCTTTTTGTCCCTTTTCAGTTTTAGCCAGTTGACTCTTTCTGCCATTCTTTTGCTCATGTTAGGTGCCAGATTGACAGCCCTGGAAACTGAAATCCTTTATCAACAGAAAAGGTACAGCACAGGCAATGGCAATGCAAGCTTCCCCCCAGTGTCATTCCAATGTGACTCAGTAACAACTTGCACTTCCACCTCTGGCAAATGAGAAATTAGTTTGGTCTCCATGCTCATTCAATCCTTTGCCTCTCTTTACTAGTCACGAATTAATGCCAATTGTGATGGTAGCTACTGTAACGTGGACACCTGTCCACTAGGAACTAGAGACATACCACCAAAACATATCACATAAGTCACCGAAGACTGGATGGTGAATATTTTCAATCACTACTAACCAGGGCTGTAATTCAAGCAGGTGACCTAGAGGAGCCAAAGCCTCCATAACCTCTACCAATCCCTTGAGCTCCCCAGGTCCCTCCTGCCATTTTACAGTTCTGGTAGCTTCCTTTTCTCCTCTTTCCAATTCAGAACACTATTTACCAAATTCCTTGCCCCATACTGTTTTCCATATCAGACAAACTTATTCTTTACCTTTTAGTTCTACAAAAGAAAAACGCAGAAACGAGGGCTGCACGAGAAAGGTTTGGGAGCTGAACTGAGCTTATAACAATGTGTATGTAAATAGGAAAGATTATACATGGAACTTGCAGGAAAGGAAAATGGAATGGTGACTTGAAAGGGGGAAAAGTAGGGAGGAAAGTAATTAAAAGAGGCAAAGGTATCAGTGAAGAGCTTGGAAAGAGATTATTACAAGGGAGAGGAGAGGAACTATAGATAAAACAGGAAGTAGCAGCAATAGGACAGTCTAATTCACTGGAAAGAGTACAATGTGAGTGAAGATTAAGACTAGAATGATGGAGGTTAACAACATCAAGAGGCAAAAAAGGAAAATATTACCCTTGGAGTAAGGAAGAGAGGAGAGTTAACAGAAAAGGAAGAAGTAAAATGAATGTGCAGTAAAATGGAGGGGGAAAAGGGAAACTGAACTGAACTGGGAACACTCCAGAGGGCAAACTGGGTAAAACTGGAAAGGGCAGAAGAGGAAACTACACTGTACTGGACATGGCTATGAAGGAAACTGGGTGCACTTGAAAGTGGGGTTACTCACTGTGGAGGATTCCCTGTTTCTCTTCCTGAGTACAGGCCCCTCAGCACACCTGGGCAGCTCCTCCCTGCAATTGAGAAAATTTGGGTAGCCCTGTCCCCTTCTCTATGACATCACATCCTACTCTATAAAGGAAGTAAAAGTGCTAAGTATTACAGTGTGAATTTGATGACAGTGGGAAGGAAACAATAAAGCTACGCAAAACATCAGAAATCACCCTGTCTGGGGAAGTGGGAGAAGGGAGGGCAGTATGTGCTGAGGAAGCTGCACTGAACGGATTGTGGAAACAATAGCCAGACACATGGATAAAGAAGATCATCTTCACAAAACAAAACAGAACAAAACAAAACTGACAAAGCAATATGTATAACACTACAGAGATTTTAATCAACTCCACCAGACAGCTTTTAAATACCACAGTATGAAGCAAATACATTCTGGATATAATGACATACTAAAATGGAGAATATGTTAGAAAGGCTGAATGTGCTGGAATGAACAATTGCCCATTGTGGGAAATGGTTTAATCACTGGATGCACAGTGTGGGCTGTGGTCTCATATATCCTGACAAGTGTAACTGTATTCATCTAACCATTTAGAATATATATAGATATATAGTGTGTACACACACACACACACACACACACAAACCCCACAAAAGTTACCTTAAGTGAAGAGCAAACATTTCCTGATTTAGAATACTATTGAATGAGAAGTCAGTGTTCCCTATGTCTGGGGTTTTTCATAACTATTAAGACGACTATTTTAGCTAAATACAGTAACTAGTATTTCTTGTGTAAGAAAAAACTAAACAGGTTTAATTTAATGAAGCTTATTATTTGAAGAAATTAAAAGTGATTAGTTGAAGAAACAGTTTAATGAAGGTCTATGATTTCCCCCACCTACCTATAGAAAACAGGATGAGATGACAGTACAGAACAACACATATACAGCATTATTATCAAGAAGCTTGTGAGCTATCAAACAGACTGAACTAATACATGCACCAACAATGCATACCTCCACGGCGCACTCCCCACCCCGCAAAAAAATTATTATTTTCACAATAATGTTATTTTCACAATAATGCTAAAGATTAAAACTGAACTAGTAATTGTGCACTAAGACATGTAAAATAATAAAAGAGAATAGCTTAATGCAGTTATGAACACCTTGGTAAGACAAGGTAATGAAGGGCAAGGGAGGAAGCCTTTTCCTGTTTTAAATCTTTCTCCTATTCCCCAACCTCATTATCCAACATTCATATCCTCAGAATGGGAATTTACTTAGACCTGGGCAATGACTGGTAATGCTGGGATTATACTTAATAGTTAGGACCCCAGAGCAAGTCAAATTACAGTCATGAAAAATAGGAGTCTTCCTGTCCCTAGTTCTTTGGGATATATCCCAACATATTTTCTTAAGGGCAGGGAAGGAAGGGAATGATTTGCACTGTATCCCTGAGGATCCTACATTCGTTCTTCCACATTAGGTATAACTAGCAATGAAATTCACCATCTAAGAAGGACTAAGAACAGTGGTGGGCAACCTGCAGCCCATGGGCCATGAGACAGTTTGTTTACATTGACCATCCACAGGCACAGCCACCCACAGCTCCGAGTGGCCATGGTTTGCCTTTCCTGGCCAATGGGAGCTGCAAGAAGCAGTGCGAACCTCAGAAATGTGCTGGCAGCTGCTTCCTGCAGCTCCCATTGGCCAGGAAAGGCAAATGGCAGCCACTGGGAGCTGTGGGCAGCCATGCCTGCGGACGGTCAATGTAAACAAACTGTCTCACAGCCCGCCAGCCGATTACCAATGGGCCACGTGCATCCCACAGGTTGCCCACCCAGACTAAGAAGATCCCATTGAACCCCATCATGACACTCCTTAAGAGAGCTGGGGGTTCAGTACAGAGGTCACCAAGATACTTGTGTAGTTCACCCATACCCTGCTGATTTGGATAGTGAAGAGATCAGGACTCTGAACTGAACCCAGGTTCTGTCACATAGCACTTCTGAGAGCTACTAGTAGAAAACAGACCTATTAATAAACATTAATGGTCCAGGAGACAAATTGGTACTTTTGAATTGTTTCCCCCATGCGTGCTCCAGCCCCAGAGCACCCACAGAGTCAGCACCTATGCTCCTGTATACTATTGACCAACAGCCAGAGCACCCACACACTAACTCCAACAACCAAATTTAGACTGAAGTATCACAGCCCACAGGAGATTAAACTATTATGTTCCATAGGTACAGAATAGGAGGGATAAAGATGCACCAATACTCAAGGCTACTGCAATGGCAGAGAATTAAGCGTGAGATACCCACATGATCCCAGCAAGCAAACCTCACTACTAGCTCTTCTTTGAATCTGTTCCAGTTTGAATCCGTCTTTCTTAAATAACGGTGACCAGAATCCGTCCACAATATCCCAAATGAGGTCTTATCAGACCTTTGCACAATGTCTTTAATACTTCTCTATCTCTACTGGAAATGCCTTGCCTGATACATCCTAGGATCACATTTCCATTTTTTGCATCATATTGGTGACTCAGACATCCTGTGCTCAACCACACACCCAGATCTCTCTCCTTCTGTCAATTCCAACTGATGAACTTCCATCTTATAGCAGAAATTCTTATTATTAGACCCTAAGTGCCTGACCCTTCACTTTGTAGTATTAAATGTCATCCAATTTCTGCTACTCAGTCTTCGGGATCATCTAGTTCTTCCTGTATAAAGCTCCAATCTTTCTCTGTATTAACAATGCCTCCCAACTTTGTACCCTTATAATCTGTTTGGCAGTAATGAAGCCAGCAGATAATCTCTGTATGTAACGTATCACTGGTTTTTTTTAAACGTATGTGTACAATTGCCCTTCAATGCACAGAATCAGATCTGCTCAACTGTTTGCAATTCAGCCATTACTGAGCAACACAAACACAGAGAAGACAGACAGTGGTGCAAACTACAGTTTTAGCAATCACAGAACTCAAGAACACTATTCTCATGTGGCAAGTAGGAAGCTTTTGCAGATAAGTACCATCTACTCCTGCAGATTCTAGCCACTATGTTTGCAGAAAAAAGCTCTCTTAATATGAAGCCAGTGTAAACTGATACAGTGCTGTCTCCCTAAACAAGGCTGCTCCCACGCCTCTGCTGCTGCTGCTCATAGCTTTGCTAAGCTTTCCACTAATACATCCAGATCCCTGTGAACAGCAGCTACACTGAAAAGAATCAGGTACATTTAATTGCTGCTGCTTGGCAAAGCTACAGTCCAAGCAACCACAACAACACTAGAGCAACACACTAGGAAAGACCATCCAAAAAACCCAAACACCACAGGCTGGGAGGGAGGTAGAAGTGATACCAGCTAGCCCCTTTTTCTAAGCAGCCAAATTACTGGGGGAAGGCCTACACAGCACAGACAGACCCATGCATGCAGCCAAGAGGCACTGGGATGGATGGGGACAGCATAATGAATATTTCTTTCTTCCTTTCAGTAGATAGAGAACATTCAAGTTTTTAGGGACCTATTAGCTAGCTAATTAATAGAAAGATGGAATCCCATGCAAGGGTACATAGTATCCTCATAAAAATCCCAGCCTGCTCCTTCTCAGCTGTTTGCTCATAACCAGGCCGAGGGGAGGCAGGCCCCCACAAACCTTTCGTATTGGTTTTTGGTCAGCAGATTTAGCCTTCTGGCTATTAGGTTTCTTCTAAAACTTCAAAGCCTTCTGTTGTGAGGGGAGAGACTGATGGGTAAATCGATTAGAAGAGAGATTGAGAAGTACTTTGGGCTGGGATTGAGGATGGGAAAAGCAAGAAGAGACAGACAAAGGGGATGAAGTAGGGGACACAATATGTGAAAAAAACAATGTAACAGAGTGAAGGGTAAAAGGAGGAAAAGATGAATGAAGACAACAAAGGAAGGTACACCACGATTATTGCAGCAGTTCTCAAACTGTGGTTCATGGAGCACTTGCTTGCTGGTGGTCTACAGATATCTGGATGGTCACATGATGCTAGCTCTCTTCATTTCCAGCTGCTAAACTGCATTAAAAGACACTAAAAATATGTTAATAACTTTCCTAATATTACTTTTCCATATGAGCAATTATAGTTGCCATAGTGATGTTATACAATTGTGAATGGAAGGTGAAATGTCCCTGCGACACTTTTTTTTTCTTTTTAATAATGTGGTCTATACTGTGAAAAAAAATTGAGAACTCCTGTATTATTATAGGAAATAAATGAAACAGTAGAATGAAGCCCGGGAGAGTATGAAGGTGTAATAAAAGCAAAATTAGATAGAGATAAAAATATAATATATTCAGGTTTTCTAAGTATATCAAACACAAAGTTTAACAACTGATTGGTAAATTGCACATGTATATCATGATCCACATTGGCTCCCTATTAGTTTCTATGTGGCATTAATGGTATTGACCTATAAAGCCCTAGTGGCTTAGGATATGCGACCCTAAAAGTTCAGACAGCCAACACCACAGTCGGCAGAGACATATGAGCTGCAATCCCTTCAGTTGCCATGGGGGAAAACAGCTGGCAGAGAGTTTTCTGTCAGCATATCAACTTTGGAATTTACTCCCCATCTTGGTCTGAAACTGCCCCAATATGCTGACCTTCAGGCTATGGAAGACCTGTCCAGTTCCTTAGACATTTGATGAAGGCAAAGAGAGAGAATGGACCTCTCCGGTAGGATGGATGATTTCTCTGTTCTACTGCTTTGATTGGCTGGTTTAATGTTGGTTTTGGGACTGGGATAACTGGACCAGTTTTGAGTATGCTGTTTTTTCTATAATGCCACATTTTAACTGTTGTAATGGCAGCTAGGGCTCTTTGAAAAATCAAAATAAATGGCACACTTGCATTTAGAATTCAAAATAAATAAATGTTACAATCAAATACAATATACAACAGAACAGCACAGCTGTTTTATTCCTTTAAATTGCAGAGGCTGTGGCAAGTAAAAAATTTTTGTCACGATGAGTAAAATCAATCCTCAGGCTTGATTTCCCATTATATCACTTAGTAAGACAAGCTAAGTATCTAAATGACTGAGATCCTGAACCTGCTTTGGGATCAGTTACCACAGATCCCAGCACATCCCACTGACTATAACAGGATTTTGCATAGGCACAGGGTCCATGCTACTAGATTGCTTTGCAAAATTGGGGTCAAAGACAAATATCGTGACAAGAAACACTGAATTTTGTTTCCATTTCTACTATAGCATGAGCTCTATTACTATTAGCAACCAGAGAGTCTCTTTTAGCTCAAGTGACAGAGGGTTACAAGTTTAGAGTATTAGGATGGGTGTTCTAGTCTGTAACATATGCATGTGGTTAGCTGACAAACATGGGCTCTATGCAGTTTGTGGCTAAGAATCAGTACATTGAGACACAGCACCACTGTGGAGAGAGCAAAGAGAAAAAGGTAGCCCTCCCACCCCATCACCATATCAGAGATTGGTTAAAAACTGCCCTGAATTCATGGCCATGATCCTTAACTGCATCCATCAGGAAGGTGAATGCCTCTTTGGCGCACACACCCTGTACAAGGGGAGAAAGCGACCATGCTTAGGTGATTGAGACTGTTCCTTTCCATCCCAAGCATTTGTGTCCTGCATCAGCTTGCCTATATTTTATGCTGTAGATAACAGAGAGGAAACAATATAAAGAAACACTATGAACAAATTAAGAATATAGGAACAGCCATACTGAGTCATACCTAAGGTTCATCTAGCCGAATATCCTGTCTTCTGACCGTTGCCAATTCCAGGTGCCCCAGGGGGAATGAACAGAACAGGTAATCATCAAGTGATCCATCCCCTGTCGCCCATTCTCAGCCTCTGCCAAACAGAGGCTAGGGACACCATCCCTGCCCATCCTGGCTAATAGCATTGATGGACCTATCCTCCATGAACTTATCTAGTTCTTTTTTTGAACCCTGTTATAGTCTTGGCCTTCTCAAAATCCTCTGGCAAGGAGTTCCACAGGTTGACCGTGCATTGTGTGAAGACATGCTTCCTTTTGTTTCTTTTAAACCTGCTGCCTATTAATTTCATTTGGTGACCCCCTAGTTCTTGTATTATAAGAAGTAGTAAACAACACTTCCTTATTTACTTTCTTCATACCAGTCATGATTTTATAGAGCTCTATCATATCCCCCCTTAGTTATCTCTTTTCCAAGCTGAAAAGTCCCAGTCTTATTAATCGCTCCTCACATGGAAGCTGTTCCATACCCCTAATCATTTTTGTTGTCCTTTTCTGAACCTTTTCCAATTCCAATATCTCTCTTTTGAGATGGGTCGACCACATCTGCACGCAGTATTCAAGATGTGGGCGTATCACGGACCTATATAGAGGCAATATGATATCTTCTGTTTTATTATTTATCCCTTTCTTAATGATTCCCAACATTCTGTTTGCTTTTTTGACTGCCGCTGCACACTGAGTGGATGTTTTCAGAGAACTATCCACAACGACTCCAAGATCTCTTTCTTGAATGGTAGCAGCTAATTTAGACCCCATTGTTTTATATGTATAGTTGGGATAATGTTTTCCAATGTGTATTACTTTGCATTTATCAACACTGAATTTCATCTGCCATTTTGTTGCCCAGTCACCCAGTTTTGTGAGATCCTTTTGTAGCTTTTTGCAGTCTGCTTGGGACTTAACACTGATTGCTATGTGAGTGATGGAGAGAAAAATAGCACACAAAAGCCTGAATATACTCACTTTTTTTATACGTTTTATCATTCTAACACAAACTAATATAGATTTTTTTTCAGACATTAAAAGGTTTGCTGTACTACTGATGTTTCAACATGATCAGAATCAAAATACCTGAAGAGGAAGTCGTCTGAAATCACGTCTGTGTGTGTGTATGTGTCTTTAAAAACTTCCATCACTTACTTTCCTCAGGCAAATGTAATGTTTAAGGAGTACTTCCAAAGTGAGTAACATATTCCTACCGGCTACTCTCTAAATGTACCAGATTTAACAAGAGGAGACAGTTATGCCAGTTTTCTTTCCACTACTCTCCTACAAGGAGTTATCTTGTTAGACGGTGTCCTACAGATACAGACCTAAGATTTCAGAGAGAAAAAATACTAAATCATAACATATAGGATTAAGAATAAAATATGTTTAGGGATATATACTGCAGCTAAATACATACTTCCTATCAGCATTTAAAATACTTTTTCCAGATCAGGGTTATCCATAAGATTAATAAAACAAGCAGATTTTGTGTTGTGACTGATACGGGTATATTGTGAAGCATGAATACAATTAAGCATTTATAGCCATGTCACTCTGGGCTGACTATAACAAGGTTTTATTTACAAATAATAGGATTGTTACATTATACCACATCTAACAATAATATAGAAAGAGATACTATTTAGCTGTGTGGCCCTTAACAAATCACGTAGCCTCTCTGTGACTCAGTTCTCCCATCTGTAAAACAGATATAATATTTATCCTCATTGTACAGCATTTTGATGTTTGGATGAAAAGTTTACTTACATACTATCTCAGTCTTTGTAAAGAGATTCCTTATCCTTGCAAGACCCAGTATTTTCTCTCTTCATTTCCCACCGCCAGCTACACAGCACAGTTCCCTGTACTGCTGCCTGTTGGCTAACATGAAAAGAAGGAGAGCCGAACTGTGTTGTTACTGATGTAGAGAATGAACCTTTGTTGGTAGGTTTTATCCTTATAAGGATGACCAAAGTGTGTGTGCCGGGGGGGGGGGGGGGGGGCGGAATCCCTCCAAAGAAAAGTGAAATGAAAGCCCTCATCTTGTTTTATTCAGGGGGGAATTATTCAATTTTCAAGGGAGCTAGTATTACAAATGAAAGGGACTTTGGGGGTTTTCAAGCTTACAGAATGTTCAAAACTGATCTGAAATCAATTTGAATTGTGACATATCCCTGGGTATGTAGTCAATTCACTGGCACAATCAAATTCTAGTACTTCAAATGCTCCAAAAGTAGAGAGGAAAGTCACATTTTTGAATTAGAGAAATATAGCCTTCTCGCGCCACATATATAGAGAGAATTCTTTTGTTAGCTGCCAGTAGGATTTTGCTATCTTTGTTAAATATAAAATGGTTAGTGTCATAACAAAGATCAGCCATCATTTTATGACATTTATCTTCATGGGTGAGGAAAGGAAGGGCTACTGTGAATTATTCCACCTCTCCTCATGAGATGATTAAAGTTTTAAGAGATTAGTCATCAATACCAGCTGTATATAAAATAAAATTCATGACAGTGTGGGATGCTATGGAGCTTTAATTGCCATGAGTTGGGGAAGAACCACCTTACTCGCAGATGGTACAGCTGCCAGTTACTCATGCAAGGTTCTCAAACAAGGGAGAATCAGTACTTTGTACCACACCAAACCATGCATATTTTGTTTGTCACATATCTTGTTCATTTTTAATTCTAATCTTCCTGTCTTCCCCCACCTGTCTTTAAAGTACATTAGCAGTAACAGAAATGGGCTCTATTTGGGTGGAACCTAGTGATGTTTGTATAGTTTGTATAAAGTTTGGCAATTAACGTATTGTTTCAAACCCATTACGAACAAGAGTTTGGCAAGGTACCGACAGATCAGATAGAATACATGATGGTGTGTGTATATAACAGGGAGATGTCCTAAAGCTTCTGTTGGGAAGACCTGCATGATAACTTATAGCTTTTCTATTTGAGAACAATCTAACCTAGGGTTGCCAATTTTAGGTGGAGGGATTCCTGGTGGTTTCATCACATGACAATCTTTAATTAAAGATTAATCTTTAATTCCTGGAGACTCCAGGACAACCCTGGAGGGTTAGCAACCCTAATCAGACCAACCCAAACTTCTGGCAATAACAAAAAAAAAAAACTACCTTTCATAGCACCTTATACTAGCAGTTGTTCTGTTTTTGTTTGTTTGTTCTGGGGTTGTTGTTGTTTATAATACACACAAACAGTATCGTATTTTCACATTCCCACTCTTCCTCAAGGCAGAAAATGCTTTTGATTACAATTGTGGTGAGTTGTCAGTGCTTGGAATGCATGGTAATCACAAGGTTCAATGAAGGGGAGCAGATTTTTTTTAATGGGGGTGAATTGCCTTGGCTCTTTTGGAGAAATTCTTCTCTGGTTACTGCTAGACCATACCTATAATTTAATCTGTGACTCAAAAGATAATTCTAGGAAGTAATTTTTTTGCCTTTGGAATACATAAAATGATAAGCATTACCAGTTTTCCACAGGGAGCATATCTTTATCCACACTACCCTCGATAAAGGCTTCAGGAAGCCCAAGGTTTTCAAAAATTCTTTGATGTGATTAGTAACTTACACAGATCAGCCATACAACAAGGCAACATTACTGTGAGGAGGATGTACCATGACAGTATGGTTGAGAGACACTGTATTGACATAGTCAACAAAGGAAAATCAACAGAGTGGTCTACCAGCTGAACAGAAGTTTCCCTTAGAGATTTAAACTCAATAGAAGCTATCAATCTTCATAGCCAGACCAATTAAATACGGCCTAATGCCCAAAAGGAACAAAGATGAATTCTGACTTCAAAATTACAGAGGTGATAGTGAAACAGAGATAAAGATGTGATCTTCATACCAACAGTTTGTAACCCTAAGCCCAAAATTAAGATGCAGATTTTGCCTACCTATCTGAGTAAAACCTGAAGGCACTCAGGATAGGTCACTAGTTGTCGGCAGCCATGAGCTCCAGACTCAGCCTGGAAGGATTACTCTTTACATGGGCCATAAGCCTGCTTGAACTCCAAAATCAGATCAAACAAGAACTCGGCACATACTAATGGGAAATCTGAGATGCAGTAAATCAGCCTGCATGCCACAAAACTATTTCAGCTGTGTCCTATGAATCACAAACAAGGTAGATATTTTAATTTGTAGAGGAAGGGGTATGTAGGATTTTCTTTTTCGGCCAGGAAAGATATAGGTACATCATTTTCACACAACTGGGTTTCCTGCTCAACCAAGAGATAAGCTTTATTTTGGGCCTCTCTTAGTTTACTGCCCCATCTCACTGTCCTATCTTCATTCTACTCTGAACAGCAATGGCACTTTTTTATTTTCTGGCAGGTAAAAGCATCAAGGAAAAGCAAACTAGGAAAGGGCAAAACACGCCCATTAGGTAATTAACGTATGATTTATTCAATGGCAGATTCATTCTGCCCTACTTGAACTATACACCTGACTTTGATGAGGGGAGTTCTAGCCTAAAGTAAGCCCTTTTTTGGAACCACAGGGGTAAACATTCGCAGCTCCTAGTCTCAGCATAGCACTAGTCTTTAAGAAAGAAATTAAATTCCAGTTTAAGCCACATTCACATTTTAAGTAGGACTTTTCTGAATGCTCAGCATGAATTTTTATTTTTTCGTAGCCCCAGTAAATCAAATCAATTTCTTTCGTGGATTCAATAACATATCCTTCCCTGTATACTACACCGTGACATGGTGGGAAGACTTGAGTGTTTTGAAGACCCTGAGAGTTTTGCCAGGAGGAGTTACTCCTGGTAGGGCCATCGAAGCCATATAGGTCAAAGGGAAGGTTCAGATTAAAAACAGTCCACTGGTTCTACAAGTTGGGGGTTAAACAAGTGAATCAGTTCAGTAACCTGAAAGCCTATGGGGATATCCAGAAGGGAATAATATCACCAACTGGCAAAATAGCAACTGCATTGACCAGTTTCAACAAGATCTGATAAGTTATAGATTTTAAGTTATTGACCAAAATATGAATCTTCAATTCAAATGTTATTTCCATCTTAACATATGGATGTGAAAGCTGGAAAGTCACCAAAGATAGAGACAGATGTCTCAAGGTCTTCGAAAGCAAATACCTTAGAAAAATACAAGAGAGTAAATGAAATAACATATGCCAAGATTTCTCTGAGTTCGACACCTCCTTATCTCTAAAGTTACCCAGAAAAAAAGGATGGAAATATATAGGACATGTGTTAAGAATGAAGCCAGAGTATCTGCCATGGCAAACATGCCACTGGGCAGCTGAAAGAACATGCAAAAGGGGCCAAATGAAAGAATACCTCCGTCCAATACTACTCAGAGCAGGAAATCTATAGGACTTAACAACATAGAGAACAGACAGAGAGTGGCTAAGCACAGACAGGGATAGAGGAGCCTTGCTCAGGCCCTAAGCGACATATGACAGCATGGGAAGGATTATGATTTAAAATCACCTGCAGCCCACAGGAAAAAATGTAATTGTCTTTTATCCTTTAACTCTATCGGTGCTCTAGCATAGAATGAACTCTCTTGCTCAATGGAGCAGTCTCGGAAAATTTTTATTTCAAGGATATGGAACATTATTGTAAAATTGGTATCCTAAAAGAAAAGGCCCTTGCCTATTCACAAAAGCTCTGAAAAGAATTCACACACATCAGAACTATAGATTCAAAACATTCATTACCAAAATCCCCATGCAAGTTACACAGACTCCCCAACAGCCTGCAGTCTTGGGAACCAGTTCCAGTGACTGTGGTCTTAGAAAACCACGTTTCCCTAAAAAATCCTATTAGCAGAAAGACGAAAGGTCACTTTACACAAAGATTATGATGCCTCAGCATGGGCCTCCAGTGTAGCTATCCAGTTCATCTTGTGCCTATAAGGCAATATAATGCAGTGCCTGGATGCGCCTTTTGGCTTATACTCAAAGGTGCATTTTGCCTTAAACTGTTCCAGATATTGTGACCCATAAATACAAATCTATTTGAGGAACATTTAGATGTTATATTCTTCAATGATAAGAAAATACATCAGTATTTCTGGTTACTAAACAAAAAACAGCTGTAGTCTCATCCTCAAAAAGTATGGAAGAAGGCTTTTTTACAAATTTCAGAGTAACAGCCGTGTTAGTCTGTATTCGCAAAAAGAAAAGGAGTACTTGTGGCACCAATTGGTTAGTCTCTAAGGTGCCACAAGTACTCCTTTTCTTTTTTACAAAGTGATTTCAAGACAGGTACATATATAAGCATTGTTTTTCTAGAAGCAATCTGGACAAGATCAGGTGGCACCAACTCTGAAAATTCCATTAGGAGAAAGGATTGCCTATCACTCAAAGGAGAGGAAAATATTTCAGAAGACAAGAGAGTCTTTTCATTTATTTCTAAAGGTTGTTGTTTTTTACCTTTGCAATATTCTCTTGGTTGAAATGGATGATAAGGCAAATTATCCTAAAATTAGTTGGAATGTGATGTAATAAGAAACACAGTAGTTCATTTCCCAGACAAAGGTTCTAATTATAGTTGACACGTTCCCCTGATGTTATCTGGACCAGTGATCTGCTAGATCACTCCAATCCTCGACTCTGCGAGCCAGCCTTACCTTGCTCTGCTGTGAGAGCCCCCACTCCCGGGCTGTTCATGCACAGCCTTTAGCATGTAAGCTGCTCCCAGCTATGTGAGTGAGCACTTTTGGCCAGCCGCCGCATGGATTGTGCAACCGAAAGACACTAGCAAATATCTCCGGTCCCAGACACAACTCCAGGAACCTCTGTCTTGCAGTGCCCAGTTATGCCCGCTGGACGCTGCAAGCCTATATGAGTTAGTCAATTTAACAAAGAAATGGATATGTACCAGGCTTGTCATATGTACCAGGAGTCTCTGACACACTTCAAACCAAATGCACTGCTTCAGGTAGAACAAACTAATTTATTAACTACAAAAGATTGATTTTAAGTGATTGTAAGTCAAAGCCCAACAGGTCAGATCTGGTGAAATGAAATAAAAGCAAAACGCATTGTCAGCTGATCTTTACACTTCCAGTGCCCTTACAAACTTAGATGCTTCTCACCACAGGCTGGCTGGTTGCCCCTCAGCAAGGCTCTCCCCTTTGATCAGCGCTTCAGTTGATTGGTGATGGTATCTGTAGATGGAGGTGGAAGAGAGGGAGAGCATGGCAAATGTCTCTCCCTTTTATCACGTCCTTTCTTCCCTCTTGGCTTTGCCCCCGGCCCACCCTTCAGAGTCAAGTGTGCATTACCTCATCATAGTACCAAACTGACCAAGGGAAGGGGGGTGACTCACTCAAGAGTCCAACAGATTCTTTGTTGCTGCCTAGGCCAGCATCCTTTGTTCCTGCGAGGCTGGGCTGGGTTTGTTCCATATATGAGGTGTGAACTGCCCCTCTGCTTTTGGAGAGTTTTTGCCGGGGCTTGTTTTAAGACATGAGGACACATTTTTAGCTTGATAACTATATATACATGAAATTACAACCTATAACATTACTATAACAACAATGCTCAGTGCA
This sequence comes from Eretmochelys imbricata, assembly GCF_965152235.1. NCBI lineage: Eukaryota > Metazoa > Chordata > Testudines > Cheloniidae > Eretmochelys > Eretmochelys imbricata. The sequence continues at coordinate 75,310,468 of NC_135573.1, forward strand.
TCATGAGCCTTCCAAAGACACCCGACATGACAAACTTTGCACTGGATACTACACAATCACATTATAAGGATGAACATGGGGATGCAGGGTGTTCCCCTGAGATACAGAGTGTCACAATAATTTCTACAGAGGTCAGGATTCTTTGGTTTGTTGTTTTAATCTCCATACTTCATAATACCAAAAATCTCAAGAAAACAAATATTTTGCAGGGAAGTCTTATTTGAGATTATTGTGTTACCACTTCACTTAAATAACTAGCTGACAGTCCAATGAAGTGTTTTTCCAAAATTAAGAAAATTAATTTCTCTCTCTTTCCATTTCTCTCCTTCTCTATCATGGAATTTTGGTTTCCTCCGGGGATATTGGGTTTTTTTTTGTTCCACTTCACAGTGTGTGTGTGCACCTCTGCATCTTTTCCCCCACTGCAGTTCTCCAACTCCTCTCTGCCACTTTTCCCTGACCCTGTGCCAGCATTGCAGCTCCCACACAGAAGATGCATGCAAGTTTGCATTTTAAAGTCCAAGAGATAGGTATGTGGCAAAATACAAGGATACAGAAAACTTTAAAAGGGTTTTATAATATGCCTACCACATAAACAAGTTCTGTAGTAATATATGTCTGAATGCAGGTTTTTGGAACATTAGTACTTACAGTAGTTTTCTAAACTTCTCACATCTCTCTCTCTCTCTCTCTCTCAAACACACACACACTTACTTCAATATCTAAGTAACTTCAGCCTTTAATGGCACTTCAAGCAATACATAAGGGGTTTCTTAACATGCAAGTTTTAAGAATGCTGAGAAGAGCAGATAGGTGCAGTGTTCTTTTAAATTTAAACTGATAGTTCTCTCTGCATCTGTGACTTTCAGGAGCACTTCCCTATGCACACATCAGGCATCAAACTTTACTTTCTGTTACAGGGACACTTATGTGGGTGTAAGCAGAGTCAGAATGAGCTCTACCTTGACATCTGGTGGTGAGCTGTGGAAAAGGATTTCAGGGGCTGATCTTGTTTGGATGGGCACTCATTTGCATGGGCACACCCACCCTGCCTAGCATGATGGGCTGCTTGCCCAAATAGTCACTTTGGCTGCTGTGGGATCCACAGTCTCTCTGTTATTGGGGCAGGAGTTATAAAGCGTTGCTGTCCTGGTTATGTGAATCAAGGACAGTAGAACCGTACTTGGCATTTTATGATGGAGGGACTCGTTCTCAACTAAGTAACACTCGCTAGGCAAGAGACATGGGTGCCAAAACCCACTGAATTGAGAAAAGCTGGGGACAGGCATTTATACCTGGTGGTGTGGGTCCCTTCTGAGGACCCTAAACACCAATTTCACTCCCCTCCTCTCTCCAATGTATAATATCAGAGCTAATTTTGATTCCATTAGTAGTCTGGTTACAGGCTGCTGAGCTGAATTCGCTGTGGCCCAAGGGTGCACCAGCAATGAGGCTCCCCTACTTTGAGCTGAAATTACTGAGTGCTTTTAAGTTATGGGGGGGCCTCAAGATATACTGGCGAGCAGCTAGCAGGAGGTCTGCTGGAGAGGAATGGGACGGCTGGCGGAGCAGAGTGGCTTACAGGATGGCCGGTTGAGCGGAGCGGCTCGCACGCAGAGAGGCAGAGCAACCGGCCGTCAACACAAGGAGCAGAGCACGTAAGGACCCCCATACCTCCCCCCTTTTTCCACCCAGGCTGGGAGGTAAACTCTGCAGATGAACTTTTGAACTTTTTGGGTTGGTGGACTTCTGGGACTTTGGGTGACTATTGGGTTGCTAGACTTAAGATCCTGCGGGGAAAAGGACACTGCCAGACTTACTTGGGGGGTGGGTCTTTTGCTCATGGTTGGTGTTATGAATCCTGTTTGTGGTGTTTCTTCAACATAATGCCACATTGTTTCCCTCCTTTATTAAAAAGCTTTTGCTACACTCAGACTCTGTGCTTGTGAGAGGGAAAGTATTGCCTCTTAGAGGAGCACACGGGGGTGGTATGTAATTGTCCCAGGTCACTGGGTGGGGGCTCAAGCCGGTTTTGCATTGTGTTATTGGAATGGAACCCCTAGATACTGAACCCAGCCCTTGTTGCTGCCAACTCTGACAGGCAGAAGGGTTACACAGATGAGGCCCAAAGTTTAGACAGTAGGGATTTTTTGTTTTGTTTTCAGATTTAAACACTGGCCTGAAGGGCTTGCAACTCAGACTTTGCAGTGCTCTGCTAGTGCATGCTAACTACAGTGAAATTAACCAGTTTATTTTCATTGCCCAAACTAACCAAAATAAAAACAAAAAACTGCATAGATGGTGAAATATATTTTTAAATACAATCCAAATTTTAATCACTTAAAATGTTAGTAATATAAAGAATCTTTATGGTGATATATTAGACAGAAGGTGCACCTATGCAGGGCAGAGAACCTCATGAAGGGGTGGACAGGATCTTTGTTCTTTTTCAAACACATCTACTCTATCATTAGACAGTAACCCCAAAATACACTAACTGTAACAGATGCCTGAAGAGAAACAATTAAGAAGATCTATTTTTTGAGATCCAACTAAAGCCAAGAGAAGAGCGCAGTCTGAAATTTAAAAAAAAAAAAATCAAATCAGCTCATCAAATGATAAACATAGTGGCTCAGACATGTGCTCATCACCTTCCAATCCACACAAAACATAGCCACTAAAATCTTCTAACCCATTGCTCTATATCGCACCCTTTTTTAAATCTGCCCTCTGGCTTATTTTCAACTGCTTTACATTTATACCTTGATTTAATCCTCATGCCCTTCACTCTATCCTTCTCTACCTATTGTTTGTTCCTCATTACTTACACTGTATCCTGCCCTTCTATTTCACCAGTTATGCCAGTCCGCCCACCCATCCATTTGTTCACTTCTTCCACGTTTCCGCTTTCTTACACACTACCCTTTGTGCATGGAAAGCCTTCCCAGAACTAACTAAAACAGCTCTACAACATCTATCTCAAAACCCTCTTTTGCTATTGACCACTTACATCATGGATAGCTATTAGCTTGTTTACTAAAAATATCCAAATGATTCAGAATCATCAAGCTGTCCAGTTAGCCAATGTTACTTCGTCCTCCTTCCCTCATTGATTGATTGTTTTATAAACACTCACTTGTGCCTTGTTTCAATTTAGGTTTTTACCATTTTCGGGTCAGGGATCACGTCTTCATTTAGAACAATGCAGCCCCGATCCTGATTGGGGCCTTTAGGGAATCACACAACACAGATAAAATAAAAAAAATTATGTTCTTGTTGCCTTGAACACAAAAAATTCTCAGAATACAACACCTGGGATGGGGGAAGTAGACAACTGCTTATAAAAATATGTTTATCCTTACATATTGCGAGATGACATTACTAGATTCTGAGTCAGAAAACTGGAAGAGGAAATGAGATGCTACATGTAACAGGAGATAGTTTAGTGCGTGAGTGTTATCTAAAGGTGGCCTGCAAACATAAAAGGTAAATTCCATTGACTTCAGCAGTACATATTGAATGCCCTCATTGAAAAGGCAAAGATAGCCAGATCAGACTATGTGCAGAGGACCTCCTGGGAGATGCTGAGCAGGCTCCACTCCAAATCACAAAAAACGAGAATGAAGACACTCAGCATCTTGCAGGATTGGGCCCCATGAACAATCCAAATTTGCCCTTTTCTGTTTTTATTTCAGGTCTTGGGAATTCACAGACATCTGGCTCCTGATTCTCTGCAATACTCCATTGGGTCCCCTTGCTGTGATATCACAACTACTAAGGAAGCTTTCTGGAGCACTGAACACAGCTATAGGGAGCTGAGGGCTCTTCCAACGGTGTTGTGTAGTTTTCCAAGTTTCTTTAAAATCGTATAACATATTCCTCTTTTCTTCAATATCTATATTCAGAGGTCTGGCTCCAGGCCCCAGAGTACCTCATTGGTACCTGAGGCACCACAGTTGATCAAGACAGACATGCCTTCAGAACATCTCAGAGAAAAAGGTAAGGTTTAGTTGTTTATATTAAGATTAATGTCTCTCATTCTAATTAATAGGGTCACCGTCCACATATTGGTAAAGTAAATTAAGTTTACACTTTATTTGCAGTTCACCTTTTAAAATCTTTTATTTTTAAATCTACTAATCTCTAGAATACTCAATACTAACAAAAAGTGGTGCTGGCATGTACATGCAACCACAGAAGGTAAAGAAATAGATGGAGGAGTTGTGCTACCTAACAAGTGCAGCAATTGCTTTGAATTTAAAAAAAAAAAAAAACCTGAGGAAGCTCTAGGGCAAATAAACAACATTAAAAACCCCCACAGATCTTCAAAGCAACATTGATTGTGGATCAAAGAGAAAGGCCATCAAAACCTCCCAAAGCAGCAATATTTCTGCATGTCTAAAAAAGAATTAACATAGAAGAAATATGGAAATAGTAGTAGGTCTCTGTTAAGCCAACAACAAAGAAGCCCTTAGTGTAGTAAAACAAAGTCATGTCAAATCCCCATTTTTAAAAATGCATGAAGTTCCTTTC